>NC_048291.1:18638376-18785876 GCF_009762535.1 Notolabrus celidotus
AAATATAACTTTTTTTGTGGACTTCTTTTGAAATCTTACATCAATCAATCAATATCTGTATAACGCCCAATCACAACAAACGATATCTTCAGATGCTTTTACAAACATAGCAGGTCTAGTCCATACTTTATGTTAAATTATTAACAAAGACCCCACATCAGGATAGGATCCAGTCCCCTCTTACTGACAGGACTCTTTCTTTGCTCATCTTAATCCACCAAGAGCATTGCACCTAGCAGTATTTAGCTAGTTACAGCGGCAAGGAAAAACGTCCTTTTAACAGGCCAGAAACCTCTAGCAGAACCAGACTCATGTTAGACAGCCATCTGCTTCAATCAAGTTGGGGTCAGTTTAAGTATGGAGTATGGGTAAAATATGGGGTAAAAATGCTGTTCAAAGACACTTTATTCAACCCTGCAAAAGTCAGTGCTCTGGTTTGGTCACCCTAGTCAAAAAGGTCTGTCTCTGCCACTGATTCACACCACATTCATTCACTGATGGCAGAGGCTGCTATGCAAAGTGCCCATCAGTTTTAACTGATCCTATTCATACAGCACAGGCACCGCCACCAGGGTCAGTTTGGGGTTAGGCAACTTGCCCAAAAACTTGAGATCAAATCCTGAACCTTCTGATTGAGAAACAACCACCCCTAGCTGATGTATAAGTCCCATCCCTGATTATTGAAATCAAATTAATTTCATATAAATGTTACAGCTACTGTAAAAAACTTCCTTTCCCACCATTTTTCGCGCTCCTGTGGACAAAACAGTCTTAGTGGATTTTGTCCTGTACATGTGAAGTGGTGTACCTTTAACCAAAAACATATTATTCTATAGTTTATCATTTTGTCTGACAATGACCACCAACAGCAGGTTCAGACAATAAAGATACAGATATTGTGAATGTTCAGACTTATGGTCTCGTTTGCTATTGTTGGTCACAAAGATACATAAATACCATAGACTGTATAAAATAATAAACGTAGTATTCCTGACATCACCCAACTGTTCCTGAGTGCTGTTTTGAAGCCAAAAGTCAGGTGGGTGCCATATTGGAAATGCTGAACACAACCAAACATTGTCCGAGCTAGTGTGAGGTGAAGAGGCAGGCCTTTAGCCTACATCTACAGGGTGCCTGCCTTTCAATCAAGTCAGCCATGTTCTTATTTGGGCAAAACTCGTAAGTTTAATATCTTTGGAAATACAGTTATGAAAAAATTCACCCCCAGTACAGTGTGTGCCGACAGAGAAATTAGCTACTCAGGCCTAAACCCTCTTTTCAACCAGGCATCAATACAAATGTTTCGTAACCAGCTAAAAACTCCTCACTGCAGCTTTAATACTCCATTTTATGGGTAATTCCCAAGCGGCAACCTCCGGTCTAAAAATATGAGTCTATGCGGAAGTGTTGAAAGCTGCAGTTCATCGAGGATCCGCTTGAGGCTGGCTCCGGAAATACCAGAAGTCACATACACATGAATGGGAAAAAGATGATCTTTGCAGCAGAAATAAACATGTTTACAGCCTGGTACAAAAGATGAGTGTAGTCTAAATAGCTAATTTCTCGATGTCCTCTCACTGTGAGGGGGGTGAATTTTTTTCTAATTTGGCAATTTCGAAGATATTGAGATTACTAGTCTTCCAATGAGAGGCACAGCTGCCTGCAGGAACACTGCAGCTGTTGGCTAGGAGGCTCATAGCCCGCCTCTTTACGTCACACTGGCTTGACAGAAGCAATATGGCTGCCGCTGCCGATTGGCTTCAAAACAGCGTTCAGAAACAGATGGGTGACGCCACGGATACTATGTCCATATTTTTTACAGTCTATGGTAATTCCACATGATCTGTAAATGATTTCTGTTTATGTTAAGTGTTAATTGGCACAAATACCAGGGAAGTATTAGCTTAAAAGCCTAATTTAACCAAAGTAAATATATTTTTAAGTTGTAATAATAGAGCACCAGTCCATATTTGTTTTGCACATTAAACAAATGTACCCAACCTGCAAAGACAAAAAGAAACCACTGGTAACAGTAGAAAGATGTTCACTGAAATCAAATTACTGAAAGCATACCAAATAAAATCATATGTATTTTTGCCTGTGGTTATTATCATGGAATTTTTCTAAGAAATTAGGGATGAATCACACATCACATGGAATTTTAAAAACCATTAGGGTCTGACCGGTAAAACAGCTACTAATGGAGCTAGTATAATAGCAGTAGATGATGTAAGGTAAAAAATAACTGGTATATAAAGATCATGCACACATGTCTCTAATTCATTTTGATTCAATGATTGTGTCGTGCCCAAGCTAAGGTCATCACTTACAACTATAACTCTAAATTCACCGGTTATTTTTTCATAACCGTTCGGTCTTAGAAAGTCTTCCCTTGTAATAAAAAAAGAATTTAGATGAGGGTTATAAAAAGAACAGGAAGAACAATTGAAATTTGAAAGAAAAAAAAGTCTATGGACATTCCTGCATGTAGAAATGCACTTGGCCTCTCTCTTTTCTTCATGTATTTCCTTATTGGCACAAACACATTGCCCCTAATACTTTGGATTCCGGCATGGGGTTTAAGGCTGCTCCCCCTCCTCTGCACACACACACACACACACACACACACACACACACACACACACACACACACACACACACACACACACACACACACACACACACACACACACACACACACACACACACACACACACACACACACACACACACACCCTTTTCCTGAATGTTCTGCAGATAAGTCTTCACAGTCTGGGATCAGCGGCCAATACAAACACGTATTTCAAAGCAGCAGGGATAGCGTAGCTCCCAGTCCATCACACCAAACTTGGGAGAAACAGCTCTCAAAGACACTCCTCCCTCTGTCTTTCCTGCTCCCCCTCACCCATTGGTCTAGCTCATATTTCCAACTTACTCTCTTTGCCTCTCTCCCTCTGGTTTTCCAGAATCTGCCCTTTTACAGAGAGTAGACAATTCAGACAAAATACTACGTCTGATAAAGACAGGTCAAGATCGATAGGTCCTGCTTCCAATCAGGGTAGTAGGACTCAGCGGTTAAGAGTTATGTTGTTTTTCTCATCACAGTGCTCAGATCACAGTCTAAGTTGGTCATATACTGAGTTTCTGAAGGAGGTGGGGATTTTTCATGAAGATTGAAGGTTAAATAGTGTCAGCTTGGTAACAAATCTGTTCTAAAACTCTGGCAATCAAATGTTGTCAAATGGATAGCTGTGGAGGTTTGAAATAATGAGTCTGAATTAAAGGTAAATTGACAAAACTTCAGTCTAGACTTGTGTTTTTTTGTTTAAAGCTCCTGTGACGAGTTTTTAGCGAGTAATAAAACAAAGTGAAATAAATACCGATGCCTCTTTGTGACCCATGAAAAGAACAAGACTAGTGGCGACAAGTTCGATAATTTAGATATTTTTATTTTATTTGCCTGGCACAGCAAAAATTGCTTTAATGAAATGTTTTCATGCCAGATATTTATTGTGATCGCAGGTCGGACACTTAAAATAAATCAGGATTGTTTTCATTTAAAAAGGTGACATATCATGCAAAATCGACTTTTTAATGGTTCTCTACCTGAAATGTTTCCCTGGCATGTCTACAAACCCCCCGAAAATGAAAAAAATCCATTCTGCCCCTGTTCTGATTTCTCCACCTTTCTCTAAATGTGTGCTGAAATGAGCTGTTTCAGTTTTCCGTGTTTTTCATACGTCACAACGACATCCGGTCTGTAACGGAAGTCAGAGCTTGGAGCTTGTTCAGCCCATAGACTGTATAAAATACAACTCAACTCCTCCGTTTTTCATTACCTGCACACGTGTGCTAACAAGGAGCTTTGGAGGGAGGCATGCTAGGTATAGGCTGTCTTAATAAACACAAAGGTCGGCTTTACTCCCCACGTCTGCAGATTTGAAGATGTAGTGGATGATTTTTATTTTTCATGGAAAAGTGCTAGCGCTAGTTAGCATAGCCACATAGCTACATGTTCGTAGCTGTGTACCAAGACACACGTCAACATACTGACAAATAAAACAACAAGAAACACAAAATCTGTGACCAATCGTTCAGAAAGGTCCTGTTGCAGGCGCCTCTCTGTCAGGATCAGATTCTGGATCAAATTCAGAGGGTTGAAGTAACGCGGGTCTGTGAGCAGCCGTGTATATTCAGCCAACATGTAAACATTAGATCAACGTGCTGGAGAGCCGAGGCCACATTCACTTCCTGAGGGGGCGTGGTCAGAGAGAAAACAGCCTGTTCTGAGCAGGGCTGAAAAAGAGGGTTTTTCAGGCATGCCAAAGTCTGATTTCAAAGTGTTTTTTTGAGCATAAACTTTAAAGACATGTTTTGGGGACCTCTTAGACCAATATATTTTGATGAAAAAGAGCGTAATATGTCACCTTTAAAACATTACTAACACATGTACGGGAACACATCACTAAGAGGGAATAGTCCCACTTATGTCCAGTAAACCCTAGGGCTGTCGAAATATAGGAATACTCCCTGTGGTGATTAAGGGTGGCTCAATACCACTGTATGCGGTATTATTTTCCCATCCCCTTTTTTATTTAGTAAACTTGTTTTAAAATGGTATTATACAGGAATAATTTTTGGACTAATTAAAGTTTTATAAAAAAATAAAAATAAATACAGAGCTGGACACAGATTCATTAATCCTAAAGGATCATCGTCTATCATCGTGGACATTAATATGAAAACTTCCATTAAATTCAGTGTCCTTTAGTTGTCATTTTCACATTACATGGTTTTACCATAGACTGTAAAAAATATGGACGTAGTATCCGTGACGTCACCCATCTGTTCCTGAGAGCTGTTTTGAAGCAAATCGACGGCAGCAGCCATATTGGTAATGCGGAACTCAACTAGGCAGAGTGTGACGTAGTGTGAGTCTCTTAGCCAATGGCTGTGTGTTCCCGACCGGGAGTCACGTCAGTCATGTCCTTATTTGGGCAAAACTCATAATCTTAATATCTTCTTAACCGTCATGTTAGAAAAAAATTCACCCCCCGTACAGTGTGTGCCATTAGAGAGATTAGCGTTGTAGGGCCAAGCCGTTTTTTGAACCAGGCTGTAAACATGTTTATTAATGCTGCAAAGATCGTCTTTTTCCCATTCATATCTATGTGGTTTCCGGTGTTTCTGCAGCCAGCCTCAAGCGGATTTTCGAAGTATTGCAGTTTATATCACTTCCGCATTGGCTTCATCGTTTGAGACCGGATATTGCCGCTTGGGTTTTACTGCAGGGACTTTGCACTGTGGCACCCTACTGGATCTACACTGAAGTGGGCAGTATGTCATTCACGTTCAAAAAAGAGCTACTTGGGAGCTGAAAGAGCTGGAATCTGACATTTACGCTGAGGTTGTTTACCTGCGAAAGATGAAGGATCCAAACCTTGCTCTTACATGATGCATCTTAGACAACAGCAAAAGCAGACAACCTTTGTAGATTTGAAGTAATGTGTCGGTCTTTATGGGTAGAATGTGTTTGGATTATATCTTTTACTGGACTTGGATTGTGGAGACCCTTTCAGTTGCTGCAGGAGAGGGCTGGGCCATCAGACTTTCACTTAGGAAAAGGCTTTACCGACTCCAAGCTGTGAGCTTAATGGTAACTTGCTAGCTGAGACCTCGAATTCGATGCGTTTACTCGCTTCAAAGGGACCTTTTTGGCACAGGTTTCACAAAACGGTGGCCTAGCATGCTCCACGTTTGGCTTGTTAATCTCTTCTGCAGTTACCCTGTTAGACCTAACCCTGACTGTCCAGACTTTTTCCTGCTGGGGCCAGTCATTATAAATCATTCACAGGTTCAGGTGTGAGCTGATGTATCTAAGACAGTTAACACATCAGGTAATAGTCAGCAAAATTTCCCCTGAGGGAGGTGACACAGTGTTACAGTAGCAATGTCATGTACCATGTGCCATGGTGTAATACACTGTCATCACTCGACGTGACAGTCCACAACCTATCCAGAATTCACATCCAACTGGGAATTCCGATAATGAGAGTGCAGATTGGCAGATGGCTGACATATAATGCTAACATCTTGTTGTTGATTTTTTTTGCATTTAATAAAAACCAACAATTGAATAATCACCTCCATTATTCCATGCAAATTACAATATCAATTGTTATTTTATCCAGTAGCATGCTTTAGATGGATTTTTAATGAATTGGGTTATGCTATGAATTTCAGAACATGACTGATAATTATTGTAGAAGCAATATTCCTCTATCTCTCTTTCCAACCCCAACTCTGTCAAGGCAGATGGCTGTCTAACATGAGTCTGGCTCTGCTAGAGGTTTTTGCATGTTAAAAGGACGTTTTTTCCTTGCCGCTGCAACTTGCTAAATACTGTGAGGTGCAATGCTCATGGTGGATTAAGATGAGATAAGATAAGATAACCCTAATACCAGAATGCAGAATGTAGAATCCGAAATTGACATATGGGGAAGTTCTAACATTGTTCAACAGCAGCTACACTGACAAGGCTGCCTGCAGTGTCTGCAGACATTATTTGTGTATGTTTTTACTCTTCTTCGTAAGCCAAGAAGAATTCATCTGTAGTCCACATTGGTTCCATATGCAACAAAACAGCATTTGAACTTTGTAGTCCATACTCAAAAAACAAACTAGCAGTGCAGACCTTGCTTTCAATAAATGATGGT
This sequence comes from Notolabrus celidotus, assembly GCF_009762535.1. Lineage (NCBI taxonomy): Eukaryota > Metazoa > Chordata > Actinopteri > Labriformes > Labridae > Notolabrus > Notolabrus celidotus. The sequence continues at coordinate 18,645,093 of NC_048291.1, forward strand.
GGAAATTCCTACTTACACAAATAAAGCAACATTATTTCTTTGCACAGAGGGTGACATGCATCTACTGTGTGAGCTGCTGTCATGGCTTTGTCTGCACCATCCATCTCCTCCCCACCTGTGTTCTCTCAGAACTCTGTTTTGTCATCTGTGACTCTGAGGTAAACTGTTTAGAGTAGGGACACTTTCTCAAGTTCCAAGTCAGAGCCTGGTCACTCCTTAAAAGGCCATCAGACAATGTTCATGTACCTGTCAGTCTCTGTGCTGCTGGAATTTAACCATGAAGCCCTACGGCTCAAATAAAAAATATTGTTTCAACTCTACAGGAAATATACTGTATTTTTCTACTTGCTTTGTATACATAAATCAACAAGAAAATGATACATAGATGGCAGAAAAAATAACATCCTGACTATCCCCCATAACTTCAACCTTACTGTGCCTAAGCCCCTGCTGACTGCTAAAGGAATGTGTGTGTTATAGAATGCACTGCACCTAAGTGTGAGTTCAAAGCTCTGATGAGAGATGGTGCTATTCAGAGAAGCAGCAACATCCCTCCAGAACCATGATGAAAATGATGATGATGATGATGATAATCTGGGAACAATCACAGCCTGACCTTTCTGACTGTCAGCAGCTCTGACTCATCCCACTGCACACAGTCACTACTGTCACGACAGAGACGCAGAAAAGGGGGAAAAAAGTGTGGACGACTGGTCTTTTGACAATCACTGTAACAACAATTGCTATCCGGATGCCGACGACTTAAATGACTGGAACAATCTTGCGCTGGGTGCAGAACTCTGCAGTGAAAAGTTACTCTAACACTTGTTTGATGCTTTTCCAGTTTCTCTTATATTATTCAAAGTTTCTCAAGAATATTGTATTATATTACTTTACAGTGAAATACAGATGATTCTTATACATATGAACAAATCAAAATAATATATCAGAATATTTAAGACAATAGAATAAACCGACAACAATATGCAAAGTAATTCAATGCCAATTTGAGCAGCAGCAACATTGAATGCAGTTATATGTCAATATGTCCAAAATTATCATTAATATTAAATTGAAACACAATACTTATTTGGCTCACACGGATGATAATACTTCACATTACTTATAGAATGTAACAAGGTATTTATTTCATTGTAAAAAAAAGGAATATTTTAGAAGATTTTAAGGTGCATGTGTGCAAAAATGTTGAATGCACATTTACAAAAAGGATTGCTTTGGATACAGTATATTTGATACTGTGTTTAATTGTGTACCATTCAGTACAGCATGTTTGACGCTGAACTATTTAGTTTTTTTATCCCAATAAATCAGCAAAGAAGTCAACTAAAGCATATGCAACACAAGTCAAACTCTAGAATCCTAATTTTTCTGGAATTCTGTGTCAAAATTATTTGTACAAATTCAAAGATTTCATTTTAAACATTTTCTCAGTTTATTATTAGGAGTCAGGAGGATATCAACATAGCTGTCTCTCAAGCAAACAATCTCAGCTCACATTAACTGAAGGTACCTGAACACATCAAAGTATATGTTTAAAACCAAGAAAATATGAGTAGGTAAAAGTCAGATGTTGGTTTATCCTTTCTATTACATTTAATGAAGATGCTGGAGGCAACCTGTTAATCAGGTAGGCAACTAGCCTGACCAAGTTCATTTCAGCAAGAGCCCATACTTCATCCATATAAGGAAATAGCTGTATCATTTCACCAACCATTTGTCTATGACTCTCACTGCAAAGCATTCTGTTATAAGGATTATATTTTTATGTGCTATGACGTAGTTAAAATATTCACAAAGAGGGTCACGTGGGTGTGTTTACAACACATGTTAACATCATAGAGGTTAACATTCAAACTACTTTGACCCTTGACCTCACCAAAGGAATCAATACTGCAGGTACAACGTCTCAGGTCTCACTTCCAGATTAATGCAAGTGGAATGTAATCATACCTTACATTTGACCTCGGCAGATAGACCGAAAGCCGGGCCGCTCCTGAAATGCGTTGACATCCTGCTGTTCAGTCAATTTACAGTGGAGCTGAGGAGGGCTTTAAAAATGGAGAAGGAGATTACAGCTCTCAGGTCGAGGCAGGGGAAGCACGAGAATAGTTCCTAGCAGTTCCTTCAGTTTTCTTTTTTTCAACTCAGCCGCAGTCGTGCTCGGACCTGGTAGTGAGGCTTTCCGACGACCCTCCGACACTTTTCTGATTCTTTTTTAAACGCTTCCCATGTGTGTGCCCTCTGATTGGTCGGTACCGCTGTCCAATCAGGACGCAGTCTCTTCGTCGAGAGGAGTGATGTCATCGCTCGGGTATTAGATTTGATCAGTGTCACTTTTTCCACATTCAGGCAAGTCAGGGTTTTTTTCTCAAGTTATGTCATTGTAATGTTAAGCTGAATTCAGATAATCAATCATGACATTGAAACAGAGATTCTAGTCAGTTGTTACTATTTTACATTTGCACACCAACTGTGATGAAGAGTATTGTTGAAAAAAGATGCAATTATTAATACTTTTAGTATAATAATATTATTACTACTACTACTACTGCTACCACTACTACTACTACTACTAATAATAATAATAATAATAATAATAAGAAGAAGAAGAAGAAGAAGAAGAAGAAGAAGAAGAAGAAGAAGAAGAAGAAGAAGAATCATAATAATAATAATAATCATAATAAAAATAACTGTAATAATAACAATATCAATCAATTAAAAATCATTATCGCCATTATTTATAATAACACTAATAATAATAATAATAATAATAATAATAATAATAATAATAATATATCACATCTGGTGTTTACTATTTTTATTTTTTCTCTTTGTTTATTAGTAATTATTTTTATTATTTTTAATATTGATACCTATTCATTTTATTGTATTTACACTATTATATTTTTTTCTTCCTTATTTTTTATTTGAATGTAATATTGAATTTTTTTCATTCATCCACTTATTTATCTTTTTTGTTGTCTTATACAAGATAAACATCACTTGCCTTAATTGTTTTTCATTGATCTTCAGCATATAATTTGTAGAAATTCAAATAAACAGATATTTGAAAATAAAATAATGATAATAATGATAATAATAATAATTATGATAATAACAGTTCATTATTATTATTATTATTATTATTATTATTATTATTATTATTATTATTATTATTATATTAAGAGACATTTAGCCCATGTCCAAAACATGTCCAAACCAAAACTGTACGATATTTTTAATGATTCAGAATTATTTCCTTCTTGAAGACTTAAAGGAAAACCTAATGTATCACCACATTATTAGGCTTTGTCCTTTGGAGACCATAATGATAACCTCACAAATTTGAACACCTAAAATGAATAGGAAGCTCTGTATTGCTTGCAAAATCCAAGTGCTGTACTTAGCTGTGGAAGTTATCCAGATAATCAAGAGTTTTAAATTGTTTATGTTATCTGTGAAATCAAATTTTTTCTTCAAGTTACAGGAAAAAGAAAACAAACCCATTGAAAATTATCTTTCTTTAAACCCCCAAATTATTCATTGAATGTGATTGCATTCTTTGCTCTCAGAAAATCTGAACCAATATTCAGTTTAGCCTATACCCTGCTGTGTTAGCTGATGCATCAGATTTGACATATTTGACAAGCTACTGTCAAGCACTTGACATCCCTGTGGAAATGAGGTGATTTTCCTGTTTTACTCCAGTATGTTACTTCACTTTTCCCCAAGGCAGGGGAATGACATAGAAAGGAATGCAGTAAATTCATGGGGCTTGTGCAGCAACAGTCAGAGGGGGACAGAGCAGGCACCTCCCCGGACACACGACTGACCCTCTGCCTCTTCTTTGTGTGTGTGTGTGTGTGTGTGTGTGTGTGTGTGTGTGTGTGTGTGTGTGTGTGTGTGTGTGTGTGTGTGTGTGTGTGTGTGTGTGTGTGTGTGTGTGTGTGCGTACCAGACCGCGACTACCAGTGGCAACAACTACTACTATCTGTCTCATCACTATCATCTCTCTCTTTCTCTCTTAATCACCTCTATCCCTCTTTCCAACCCCAACTTGGAGGAGGCAGATGGCTGTCTAACACGAGTCTGGTTCTGTTCGAGGTCTCTGCCTGTTAAAAGGAAGTTTTTCCTTGCTGCTGTAACTGGCTAAATACTGTAGAGCTTTACTCATGGTGGATGAAGATGAGATAAGACTGAGTCTTGATGTCGGGTCTTTGTTCATTAATCATCATAGAGTACAGTCTAGGCCTGCTATGTTTGTAAAAGCGTCTTGAGATAACATTTGTTGGGATTTGGCGCTATACAAATAAAGATTGATTGATTGATTGATTGATTGATTGATTGATTGATTGATTGATTGATTGATTGATTGATTGATTGATTGATTGATTGATTGTTGAAATGCATGCACTTCAAGCAGGTCAAGAGTCAGCTGTTAGCACTGAAAATACATAATTCAATCTGCAAGTACAATCAAGAGAAATATCTACATAGAGTAATATCTATCTTCATATACTTTATTAATTTGACACTTTTTGAAATACATTGAAATTGAAAAACGCAAGAATTATAAAAATTCATAAGTTCCTGTTCTTATATTTCTGTGCTGCACAAGTGCAATGTTCAGCCATGACATCCTTATGACCGTGTTCCAGGTGAGCTCATTAGTCCAATAATCAGCCAATAAACAAAATCAAACAATAAAACATTAATACAGATATATCATGAGACTTCATTATCTGGTTATGTCTCACTCCATGCTCTTGAAATTTAGTTAAATCTTTTTTTTTATCTAAGACTTTAAGTGTAATAAAAACACAGCAGATTAATATAAACAGCTTATGAATTTCTCCAAATTTTAACTCAAATATTGGCACAAGTACAGACATATGCTCATTGTATACACATGCACTTACTCATTCTCTCTCTCACACACATACACACACACACACACACACACACACACACACACACACACACACACACACACACACACACACAAGGCGTGGGTCTTATAAACATTTCACGGAGACACATGGAATTTGGACACTTTATTTGGGCATGATGCGAGAAGGGCTGCAGGCGACTGGGAGAAGGAAGGAGATGTAATGTCTTCTGAAAGAGGAATCCCTCACTCTAAAATTAACAGACTGCAGTCAAATATTTACTGCGCAATGGGCTATGCTGTTCACACCGGCTCCAAGTTCATGTGCCATTTGTACGCTAACAGGCTACTTCTGGGTACATTTATTGTGTCCTAAATTCTCTTGTGGTTGGAAGCTGACAAGATTCCTCATCAAAAGCTCATGAAATTTTGCCCTGAATTGTAAAAATGATAACATGACATTATAGACTAGAGTCTTAGGTAGCATTAACAGAAATCTGGCTGATAATAAAGTATCATAATTATCAGAAAGCCCTGTTCAAGAATAGCTCAACTTGCTGCTTTAAACTTTTACAACACAGTATGGGTCTGACCAGTCATAATTTAACGGACACTTCCTTGGCTTAGCGCACAACAATGGCACAAGTGACAAATGGTGTATAGACCTAAACAGTTGGTGTGAGTCTAAACCAAACGGCAACCTCGGGTCTTAAAATATGAAGCCCATGCGGAAGTGTTAAAAACTGCAGTTCACCGAGTGTCGACTTTAGGCTGGCTGCAGAAACACCGGAAACCACATACACACCCATTCGAAAAAGACGATCTTTGCAGCAAAAATAAACATGTTTACAGCCTGGTTCAAAAAACTGTTTAGGTCTGAATAGCTAATTTATCTATCGGCACACACTGTACAGGGTTTGAAATGTTTCATAACTCAGTATTTTCGAAGACATCAAACCTACAAGTTTTTCCCACATAAGGACATGGCTGACTTGATTGACAGACAGGCACCCTGTAGATGTTAGCGAAATGGCTAAAGGCCCACATTTATATTTCACACTAGCTCGGACAAAGTTTGGTTGTCTTCAGCGTTTCCAATATGGCACCTGCTGCGATTGGCTTCAAAACAGTGCTTCAGGTGACGTCACCGAAACTACGTCCATTTTCTTATACAGTCTATTGTACAAACTATAGGTCTGTACAAACATAAATTACATGACAGCTTTTCAAAAGTGAAGCCTAAACATTACTAACCAGGTGTGTATATATGTGTCCTGTGTGTTCATATTTGTCCAGTGTGTATATATGTGGGATGATGTGCACCATTGTTGTGGGGCTGGGTGGATGTTTATTGTTTATTCGTGTTTTATTTATGTAATATTTGTACAGACAGTGACAACAAATGTCCTTATTAAGGACAAATAGAGATCTATCTGTCTGTCTATCTATCTATCTATCTATCTATCTATCTATCTATCTATCTATCTATCTATCTATCTATCTATCTATCTATCTATCTATCTATCTATCTATCTATCTATCTATCTATCTATCTATCTATCTACAGTATTGATGATAAAGCCCGCCTCTTATATGTCAACAGATGGGACATTGGTCAAACTATAACATCATGACACATGACGAAAAAAATGACACACATTATTTCTGTCATTAACTGGCTCTTATCATGCTGTTCAGTGTTCATTTTCCTGGGACCAAAAAAAATCATAACACCCTGAATAGCTGCTCTGTTACAGTTTCTCACAGTCGCTTTGGTACATTTCTCGAATCATCCTCGAAATTTGCAAAACAGTAAGGGAAACTGTACATGCAATGCTGTAGGACTTACAGTGCAGTGCAGTCTTCCTACACCTCCTGGCGTTCCTGTCTGTTGGGCCTTCGTTAGAGAAAGTCAAGATTCACCTGGGAGCAATTTATCAATTCAGGACAGATTTAGAAAAATAGTCTGATGGAAATGTACAGAAATATGACTGACATATTCTTACAACATGTTCAACCATTTTGAAGACTTATGCGATGAACTAATGCCTATATGTAGTGGAGGGTGAGACTATTCAACAGAGACCCATTATAATACATTTTGATCAACATGACATAAGCAACTTATAATGTAGGAAACAGCAGCGAATTGTACATAATCATTTGCATGGATGTACCAAAGCATTTGCAACTTGTTCAAAGAAATGAGAAACTGCTTCTTTGATGTGCACAAGTGACGCAATGATGTGAAGATTGAACAAGTAGTTTTGAGAATTTCAATTCTGATCTGAGAAATGTACCAAAGTGACTGAGAAAAACTGTAACAGATGCAGCTCCTGAGGCCCCCAGATTAGCAAAGTAGATGAGAAGCAACACAGCAGCCATTGAACTTTACATTATCATGAGTATCAACCATTCCTTTCAACAGACAGAAACCTTGAGCAGAACCAGATTCATGTTAGGCAGCCATCTAGCACCATGACTATTGCACCTCGCAGTATTTAGCAAGTTACAGTGGCAAGGAAAAACGTCCTTTTAGTATGCAGAAACCTTGAGCAGAACCAGACTCATGTTAGACAGCAATCTGCCTTGACCAAGTTGGGGAGAGAGAGAGAGAGAGAGAGAGAGAGAGAGAGAGAGAGAGAGAGAGAGAGAGAGAGAGAGAGAGATGATAGTGATGAGACAAATAGCAGTGGTAGTAGTTGTCGTAACTGTTAAGTTCTATGAGTTTGGGGCGGCAGAACCCAATACCCTGGGAGCCAATACCCTGACTCCCTCAGCTGATCCCCACTGAGTTTAAGCAGGTGAACAACAGCTGATCCCTACTGAGTATTTTGGCTTCCACTCTGTTGCTTTGGACAAAGTTTGCCTGTTAATACTATGTTTTGACTTCTTCCATATTAGAGGCAGAGGCAGGGAACAATTGCTGGAATTTGGTCTGCTTAAACCATGACAAAGGTTTGTCTATATCAAGAAAAGTGACTTATTGAGCTTACTGGAGGGCCAACAATGAATATCAGCTTCATAATGCAAGAACAGTCTTTTAGTAAGACACTTCAATGACAATATTTCCTGCTTTTATAATGACTAAACTTTAAATTTCATAGTGAGAAGGATTAGTGGACTTGGATTTTCATGGGCTTTAGGGAAAATACCGAAACCATGTCACATGTGTAAACAATGAGGGAGAAAGTCTGAAATGAATGTGCTTTGTACTTGAAACATTTTAACTCTGAATAGCCTTTGGTGTTTTATGAGAGTTAGTAAGAGTAATCGTTATAAATCCATTAACACAAACAAAGGAACAGTTTAACTGTTTAATGGGACCACAAAATACTGTGTTCACAGAAGTGTGTCACAGTGAAGGGATACATCAACTGGAGAGAAATCTTGGATGGCAGGAGAGCTTCTGGGTGAATACAGAGACATGTGTTGTGTCTGAGGTATGAGATTGAGAACAAGTTCCGAGTAATGAAATTTGACAATGTGCAGACAGAGTGTTTCAAGAATAAAAACTATTAAAAAGAAAGATGCAAAACACAGAGAGCAAAAAGGGGGAGGAGATGGGGAGGGAGATTAGTAAAGTTTTAGAAACTCAGAAGGACATTTCCACAGTAAGCCGTCTCTCCCTCCACATCAACCCCTCTCCTCTCTCTCCACTCTGCCTGGCTATTTATGGTAGAAGTCCTCGAGATCCTACGCAACCCAGACAGGAGTTCTGAAGGCTGAGTTCATGGCATTATAATTCCAACCTTTAGCTACAGTAGGACAGGAAGCTTCAAACAAACTTGGATTTATTTAACAAAACACAAGGTTCAAGTCAGGCCTGAGGAATTAGAAGTTTGTGTGTTCGCATTTGGGGATGCAAGCTTGTGTTCTCGTATGCAGAATTGTATTGTTATACCCTTTGTCCTTCATTTACTTCCTCTTTGATGTCAAAACATTATCTAGACCCAAGCATGTTTCAGTATGGATTTTTCTTCAAACTGAATTAATACACACCTAAGATTTAAATTTAAATTATTATCACTTTGACTGACACTACACATGCTCCAAAATGTTCCGTCTTCTACAGTTTACTTTGACTGCTTTCTCTACCCTTCAGCCAATACTTAACTTGACATCTTTTAATCTTTACTCGCACTCATTTCATTTAAGACCTCCACTTTGGATGCTTCAGCTCAGTTTATACACTTAGACTTTGAATGACATTTCTCGGGTTCCCATCACCGAAACCTTAACTTCACCCTGTGATTTCACACAAGATACACTCTCAAATGTTTTTCAATTTCTTCCATTTTGAATGCTGGTTCAATTTCTCTCATTTTTGTGTTGTTCACATTGACTGTAGTCAATGGACAAATGGCTGTAGTATCCTAGTCATCACCCATCTATTTCTGAAGCCTATAGCCACCGTTACCATATTTTAAATGCTAAACACAACCAAACTTTGCCCAAGCTGGTGTGAGGTAAAGAGGCAGGTCTTTAGTCTTTTTGCTAACCGCTAGGTTAGGGTGCCTGCCTGTTAATCAAGTCAGGCATGTCCTTATTTGTGCAAAACTTGCAAGTTTAATATCTTCTGTGCCGATAGAGAAATTAGCTATTCATACCTAAACTGTTTTTTGAACCAGGCTGTAAACATGTTTATTATTGCTGCAAAGATCGTCTTTTTCGAATGGGTGTGTATGTGGGTTCCAGTGTTTCTGCTTTTGCACGTGTTTTTGAATTAACACCGTTTCTGCATTTGCAACTTTTTTCTCCCATAGACTGTATAATACATGGACGTAGCCTCCGTGATGTCACCCATTTGTTTCTGAAGCCAAGTTTTAGAGCCTATCGTCTGCAGTTACCATCAACCAAAAATGTTGACTCAATAAAAATTCTGTCAACCTCGCAAGAGGCAAAGAGGCAGAGTTGAGGCGGGCCTTTGGCCTCCTTGCTAACAGCTGCCTTGTGTTTGCCTGTCAGCCAAGTCAGTCGTGCCTCTTATTATTCAAAACTCGGAATCTTAGTATTGTTAAAGCTGATGAGTTATAAAAAATGCACTCCCTGTAAAATGTGTGTTCTTAAAGAAATACGCTAATCAGAACTAAATTGTTTTGTTTTTTGTACCAGGCTATAAACATACTTATTTTTGCTGTAAAAATCTGCTTTTTGAATGGGTGTGAATGTAGTTTCCAGTACTTCCAGAGCCAGCCTCAAGTGGACACTCTAGGAACTGCAGTTTCTAGCACTTGCTGCTTTGAGCAGTTGAATTGTGGCATTATTAATAAATGAATGAATGAATGAATGAATGAATCAATCAATCAATCAATCAATCAATCAATCAATCAATCAATGTATGAATCAATCAATCAATCAATCAATCAATCAATCAATCAATCAATCAATCAATCAATCAATCAATCAATCAATCAATCTTTATTTGTATAACACCAAATCACAACAATTGTATTTCAAGACACTTTTACAAACACAGCAGTTCTAGACCGTACTTTATGTTAAATTATTATTAAAGACCCAACATCAACACAGGATACGATCCACCTCACTGTATTTAGCTAGTTACAGTGCCAAACTTCATTTTAACAGGCAGAAACCTCGAGCAGAACCAGACTCATGTTAGACAGCCATCTGCCTCAACAGCATTTAATGGAATTTCAATTCTGTTCACACATCTTAATCTTGGCCCAGGCTTGACACTCAGGCTGGGACAGGTTCATAACATTTTTGGAAGAGGTAGGTGTTTAAAGTAAGTAACACTTATTATTAATGCTGGCCAACGTAAATAGTCTACATTGTAAAATCAGCTCCGTTTATAGCCTTAAAGTTATCTGGAATGATATTTTAACATGAGTTTTTCCCCCCCAAAGGCTGGGAAAGGTCTTCAGCACAAATTCCTCCAGATATACATCCATTCCTTTTAATTACTTTCACTAAATATAGTGACATTCTTGTGCTTTAGTGGATTAAACCCAAAGCTAATGGACAAAAAAAACCATATACAGACATGAGTTCATTAAGATGAAATGTCTTTCAAACACCGCTGACAGACGGTTAACACTCATGACAGGTGATGTTTCTCTTTCAGAATCTCACAATGAAAACATCAGAAACACTGATGTATCCGGTACCTTTCTTTTCCAGTCATTGTGTTGAGTGACGACAGATAGTATGTTATTGTAACATGCAGGTGAGTTTCTGTGTGTGTGCACAATATGCATGTGATGATGTTCAGTGTCTGTGCCTGAGTGAAGCAGGAGCAGCAAGTCCACACTATGACTGTGTGCTGCAGTATCGAGAGGAAATTTTCATGGAGTCTTGAGTTACGTGACCATGTTTGGTAAAGCTATTCAGGCACAGTCTCTGACCAAGCCCCTTGACCGATTGATGCAACACCAACACCAACACACACACACACACACACACACACACACACACACACACACACACACACACACACACACACACACACACACACACACACACACACACACACACACACACACACACACACACACACACAGGTTTTAAAACAGACCTGCCACAGCTCAGGCCCCCTTTCAGTCTTTTACAACTTCACTCCTTAACATTTCTCTCTGATCTCTTTTTCAGTCAATCATCTTGTTTTACCCTTTTCATCTTATTTCTGGTGTCTCAGTCAGTTACCATTTCTCTGTTGAGGAAAATCTCAATCATTTACAGGCAATTTCAGACTCTTAACTGCCAGTAGCTGGTCTTGGCATGCCTTAGTGGTACTATCATTTGACAGATGCTTGGATCAGTTCAGTATGGTTCTGTTTGCTTGACACATTTCAGCAGATAATTTCCATGCTGACATTAAGGACTGTACCCAACAAGAGATTTGAATCAGATTAAGCTGGTAAATAAAGTTCAAAATCACACCAATTTCCTATATCTGCAAACATAAATTTCATGTCTTACCTTTAAGACGTTAGCCAGCTGTCTCTCAAACAGAGTAATTTTAGCCAACTACTTTGGTGGTGTAGTGTTTTGACTCAGATCACTCTCATTTATACTTATATATTTGACCAGACAATGGACTTGTAGCAAGCAACGTTAATGAAAATCAAGGAATATTTACTTAAAAAAGCTGTGCACTAGCAAACTAGCTAGATGTAGATTGATTTTTGTGTACACCAATGTGTGTAAGGAGAACAGATTTTTTATATGAAACTGTTTCAGTGTTTTTACAATATCTAACATCTGCCTGTCACTTTAACTCTTCCTGTCCCATTAAAGTTACTTGGGCTCCCTTGTCTCGTTGGTTCCTCCGTAGCCAGCCTGCTGCTGTGAATGTGCCAGACTTCAGTTGCTACAACTACTCTATCCTTCTTTCTGCCTGTTAAAGGATGTTTTTCCTTCTCACTGTAACTTGCTAAATGTGACAAAGTGCTAGATAGAGTATTGTCAGTAAGAGTGACTGGATCTTATCTGGTCTTGATGTTGGGCCTTTACCAATAAGATAAAAGAGTATGATCTAGACCCGCAATGTCTTTAAAACGCCTTGATTAAACATTTGATGTGATTTGGCGTTATATAAATAAAGATTGTTTGATTGATAGGTGCTGAATTTGAGGCAAGGAAAAGGCTGGTATTCACCCAACCCATGACGGGTTGGTTGTGGTGTCACAGTTCTCCAGCTCCAGAATCTTGTTGAAGATGTGCCTCCTAGTTCCTGGGGCTGTCATGCCAGTCTGGAGGACAGAAAGCAAGTCAAGGGTTTTATGAAACAACAGGCACACTCATATGAGGCAGGTCGAGGCTGATGGCTGTCTAACATGAGTCTGAATCTGCTCAAGGTTTCTGCCTGTTAAAGGACGTTTTTCCTTGCCACTGTAACTAAATGTCGCAAAGTTCTGTGCTCATAATTGATTAAGATGACATCAGACTGAGTCCTGCCTGTGAGATGGGACTGAATCTTATACTGTCTTGATTTTAAGTCTTTAATCATTTAACTTGATATAAAATTTTGTGATTTGGTGCTATATAACTAAAGATTGATTGATTGAACTGCACCTTTATTTGTGTGAGAAATAAGGAGACATTTGGAGATAATAGGCTTCTCATGAAATCATTATGTACACTTAAGGGTTGTTACATTTAGAGTTTACAGCGTGATATGCTCCTGAATTGCTGTGTACGATACAGCTTCAATTAATCAATCTTTATTTTTAAAGCACCAAATCACAGCAAACATTATCTCAAGACCCTTTTACAAACATAACAGGTCTAGACCGTACTCTATGCTCAATTATTAACAAAGACCCAACATCAAGACAGGATACAATTCAGTCCCTTCTTAAAGCCTTAGACTCAGACTTATCTCATCTTAATCCATGCTGAGCATTGCACTTTGCAGTATTTAGCTAGTTCAGCGGTGAGTAAAAACTTCCTTTTAACAGGCAGAAACCTCAAGCAGAACCAGACTCATGATATACAGCCATATGCCTCGGCCGAGTTGGGGTTGGAAAGGGGGATAGAGGAGAATAAAAGAGCGAGCGAGAGAAAGCAATGATAGTGATGAGACAAATAACAGTAGTGGTAGTAGTAGTAGTAGCTGTTGCCGCAGGAATCCGGCGCGTCCGTAGCATGTGTCCACAGCAGCAGCTTGAAAAAAGACAAGTGCAGATTCAAAGGACAAATTGTGAGTTGGCTTAAGGTCAACGTAACTTATGTTTTCGAAATGAACTCTTTTGGAGGGACCTTTCCGTACAACGTTTAAAAACCGAGGAACCTGTGAAGTGTGCAAACAAAGAGAAGGATGGAATAAACATTTCAATATCAAGTGAAAATAAAAGAGTCAACCATTTCTCTTGTCTTCAACTTTTATTGAAGAGCAACACTTTCAAGTAAGTCTCAGCTTCCTGCACTACAGTTACATGATCATTAGTAGTGGTCACTGTTGACAACAACAATCCAAGTCACAAGGTAATGCTCAGACTAGGACTCCAAAGCCTGTGTGTAGGCTGTTTCACATTAAAATCTCTGAGAAACAAAGATAGATCAGAACAAGAAATTGCATTGCATTAAAAGACAAATAAAAGTAGACAAAGTAGAGATGAACATAGGCCAAAAATAGCAAGTCATTCAAAGAAAAACAAACTGGCAAGGTATTTGATTATAAGCTTGTCTCCAATTATCCCAGTAATTTTCTAACATTATACAAATGTTCAATCCATTTTTTCATTGTGCACTAGGATTAAACTTGTAATCAAGTATTTCAGAAGAACAAAATGGGGTAGACGTAATGGGTGGCTAAGAACCCCGTGTTACCTTGAGAAACCAGGCACAGTACATGCTTGGAGTACCAGATTGTGGTGCAGCTTTGTTCTAATGTACCTAAGAAAGAAGACGCATCCTGCAATCCAAATCAAACACAGTCAAAACTGAAGGTAATTAGCCCAGTGCACATCTGGTTTTAACACGTGATTACAGATAAATATACACCTGTAAATACCTATGTGATACATATTTAAAATATATTCATTATATATTATTATAATGAACATTGGCCTCCCTAAAGACAAAGGCAATGTGGTTGTTCAAACCTGATTCAACACAGGTCATGGCCTTACAATAGCAGCCTTCTCAGTCATCAATTCCTTCTGTCGATTTGATTTTCAAACAGCTGCAGTGTGCTAGATTCTGCACAAAAATCAGGTCTTGAAATATATTCTGTAGAAAACCCTGACAAATACAAAATCCTTCAGTTCCTCAAATCCAACTAGGCAACATACTATCATTCCTAAAATGTATAAACTCTTCCAAAAGCACAAGGACGCTGCTACAACAAGTGTATCAGCATCAGTGCTCGGCCGGTCTCCCACAGTGCATTCCAAGTGTTATTATTTTAGAGTTGTTACTGAACTACATGAAAGTTTTTCCTGCAACTATTCACAGCTTTGCAATTGGGTTGGCAGATAAATGAGATGCTAGCCTTCCCATCAACTACCTGTGTCTTCAAACGATTAATGTCAAAAGTAAAGATTGATTTCTTTTCTGATCACCTTTGACACTGTGAGCTTATCTTAATGCCACTTGATATCCCATCACAACATTCATGGAGACATACCCTCGTATTTATTCAGGAGGGCACAGAATTCAACACAAAATAGGCTCCCCGAGAGGGATCAGCTTTGGATTATAATACTTGGCCGGATTAATTATTGTGCAGGCAAATTACAAAAATATATACAGAGTATACATGTAGAATACAGGAGATAATCACTGGATATTACATTACAAAGATCATGCTAATCCAAAATCTGGCTGCATCACATCCACTATTTGTGTAAAAGGCACAAGATATGTAGCCCCTCCTCTGTGGTGACAGAAAGAAATACAGGAGATCGCTGAGTTATTGCTCCACAGGGAGTGTGCTTTAGAGTTCCACAGTGAAAACACCACCAGACATTCTCTGACTATTATAACCAGCTATAGACTACAGATACAAAGACCGGAAAGAGACCTCCACCGATATTTACATGACAACGAAACATCTTGGAGAGTGCTAACTGCATGTGTAAAAAAATGTTGTCATAGACAAGCCTTGTGAGCTCCAGGGGGAGCTTTGTGAATGTGTGTGTGTGTGTTAAAAAAAAAGAAGCTTTTTTTCATGTTTAAATGACTGCTTTTCAAAGTCGCCTATCGTAGCTTAATGTAGAAAAAAATATTTAATTTAACTAAAACTAGTGCATAGAGAATTAGCACTTATAGCTGTATATTTTGAAGTGCCAACTCTTCAAATTTACATAGAGGTTTTGGACTACTTGGATGGAAACCTTGCTGACAAGTCTGATTCTGCTACATTAACCGTAATCCTTTAAAAGAAATGTCTGACAATAGGATAATAATGCTAAATTGGTGGAGTACTCTTTGAAGCATAAACAGGCGTAAAAATGTTCATTTTTGTGTATTTCTTTTTGTTTGACAAAAGCCAAACCGGAAACATCATCTTGTATCTCTGTCTGTCAAGATATTAGCGATGTATTCATAAGTGTCTGCTGACAGTGGACTGCATCACCAGACGACATTGTGAATTTTTGAAACCGTGTAATGTCAACTGGCAGACTGAGAATATGGTAATGTGTAGCGAGTTATCCAGCAGGGGGCATCTGCGTAGGTACTGTATGTAAAGATACTGTACAGACATGCAGAGAGAGGAGAGAGAAATAAAAATACATGCACTCAGAATGCTCTGAGAAGAAAAAAAAAACTGCTTTGGAAGACAGACCCCGGTTAAGCATTAGATTAATGCAATAAATATCTAGATGTTCTTCATCTATCTTGACTATTCACAGAAGAATGCCAATCATAACATGCTCTTTGTGATAGTACAGTTCATAAAGAAAATTAAAACATGCAGACTGCCGCATTGCTTTTGACAGTGACACCCTATTGTTGTCACATGTTGGTACATCCAAATAAGTTATTGATTACAAATTTCATATTGCTAGCATTCCTATTGCTGTCATTCTGCAAAAAGGAAGAGGTGTTTTAGAAGGGCACCAAATACAGTGTAGTTTGCACACTTTGCTATGCATGTGGAAACTTGGGGGAAGGTAGCAGAAAGTGTTCATGCAGATCATTTTAGTGTTGACTTTTTAATGCTCGACTCCCACATTAATTTGTAAGAGTTGGTGAAGAAAAAAGGAGCTAGGTTCAGTCGTTAAAGCCTGCAGGATTATTGTGATCTGACTGAACACAGTTCAGTGAGAGAAATGATGCCGCAATGACTCGCTGCCTTCACTGGCATAAGCTCTGGAGATGGTAAAAGAGAGGGGGAGGAATTAGTGATAATACAGGAGATAACATTTTAAAGGCTCAATAAATCTTTACAGTAGAAAGAAAAAAATCTCTTGAATGGATTGAGGGAGTCTGGGGAGAGGTAGAACAAAACTAGAGGTATGGGCTGGATGGTGGAGCTCAACTCAGCGAGGCAATGGTACCTATGAATGTTACAGAAATTAGACATATTTTCAGATGCTTCAAACGTCAAGCTGTGTGAAAGAAAATGAGAAGAAAGAAAGAAATACAGCACAGTGCTGCAAACACAATGAATACTGAAAAGGCAAAAGTGTCTTGTGACAACCTAAAGATGTTGGAGAGTGTCTCTCTTCCTCCTGCATGCATACTCTTGGTTTTTGATAACTAATTCAAATCTGAAGGAGGTTGGAGGGGCATGGCTGGTGATCTAGGCAGGCGCCACTTGTTACAAGGAGGCCACAGCAGGTGATACTGTCAAAGAGGCATTTAGGTGTTTTTGTTGTCTCTTTTTGTGAGGTCTGATGAGATAAAACAAGAGCCCTATTGATTCTCAAACACTGTCTGATGAGAAAGTTCTTCTTTCTGTCGGCCACGTCTCCTCGAGTGCGGACGGACAATTAACAAGAGAAGAAGAAGTCTCAGGTGGTTCGGGAGGAGGGTAATAGTGAGCGGGTGGGTGGTTGTCTTCTGAATGGGGTGAGCTCTGATAGACTTTGTGATCCTGTTCCTCCACAATTATTGCCTCCCTGTCTTTCACAGGCACTTCAGAGGGTTGGGCTTTGGCTGAAGTTGAGCATAAGAGGTGATGAGCAAGAAAATCGTGGAAGGGAGGAGAGGCGGTGACATACAGGGTAAAAGTGTGCTTGTGAGATCTACCTTGTCGTCCGCAACCGAAAGCTAACACCCATTAGGTTACTTGATCGGTCAGTGGCTGCAAAGGCTGGTGCTTCAGTGAGACAAAGAGCGGTGTCCTTGTCCTATATTTGGGCGCAAAACCCAAAGACTCTAAGCCTGGTCCACTCGCTGACACAGAGATCAAGGAGGGTTGAATATGAGATTTGAGGGTGGAGGGAGGTACGCTGAGGCTACAGCAAAAGAAAGAGAGCTGTGTGATTCCTGGATGTCCAGCCTCCTTCCCTGCTTTTACCTGTGTCTACATGTCCTTCTGCTTTGCACCTCTTCAGTCTGTGTGGTTGTTGACATGCTTCTTGTCAGAGGTAGACACTGCCTCTGCTCCTTCTTTGCTCTTTCTCCCACGCCCAGTCAGAACTTTGTAGCACCCACGGGTGATTTTATACATCCAGACAGTGTTTAAGATATCCAGGGCTATGCAGGAGGTGATCCAAGCCACCTGGGCTCCCATGCCCAGCCGCTCAAAGTCTTGGGTCCCAAAGGTGGCAAACACGCTGAACCAGTAAGACGGCATGACAGCAATGCGAACCAGGAAGAACACCACCGCCATAGCGACGCCATTCAACACCACCAGCCGGTGTGAGCGGGGGTACTTTAATGCCTCAAAGAACCACCTTGAGGGAGAGGGAGATTAAAATAAACAAATGTGATTGTACAGTGAAATCTTGCATAAAATACAATGTACTAATATAACAGGAACATTTCAATGTTGAAGATAAAAGATAAATATATATATATATATGTATAAATTAGGGGTGCAACAATACGTGTATCTGTATCAAACCGTTCGATACAGTGGTCACGGTTCGGTACGCTCTATGAACCGAACAATACGCAATTTTATATTTATTTGATCAACTGATTCCTCCGGGCTGCATTGTCGAGCGCAGGTCCACTGAACTGCGTACTCCTCCCACATTCATTCAGTCCAAGCTGGTCTCGTTTATTTTAACTGTCTTTCATCTGGAAATATATATTTCCCCATACCACAGTCTGCTGGGTTCATATGTTCACGTATGTGTGTGTGTGAGCGCACGCCCGCACATGAGGGAAGCACGAGTGTCCTATTTGCTTGCAGAGTAGAGTTGTTCCGTGGTCCTACAGTGATGCCAGACTTTTTAAAGTTCGTATATGCATTAAATGTGGTCTTATACTGCATGCTGTCTAAGACTTCAGCCTGATACTGGACAGTGTGACAGTGATATATATATATATATATATATATATATATATATATATATATATATATATATATATATATATATATATATATATATATATATATATGTGCTTTTTTAGCTGAAACAAATGCTGGTAATTTCAATAGACTACAAGTAAAAAAAGGCAAGGACATTTCTCTTTTTCTGTATCGAAAATGTATCGAACCGTGACAAAAAGGTATCGAACCGAACCGAACCGGACCGTGAATTTTGTGTATCGTTGCACCCCTAATACATATATATATAAATATATATATAAATCATGGTACCAAGTAAAAAATTTGCACATTTTTCTAATTTAGAGGAATATTCTAAGGATTATTTTCTCAAAATAGTACAAGATGGAATAATTTGTGGGATCTAATAGAACTACAACCCAATGGAATGAGTCATAGTGGCTCATAAAGACCCCTGATTAAAATAACAATCATAATAATAATACAATAAAAATCTATTTGTCTGAATGGAACTACATTATTTCCATACAGTGGTTTAAGATGGATTAAACAGAGGTCATAAGCATATAGTTCCTTGATTTAAGAACCTGGTTCCATTTGTGGCTTTGCAGAGTCTGGAGGGTTAACTCACCTTTGGTTCACAAATGGTGTGGACAATTCTGAAATGAGACGAAAGTTGGCAAAGTACGGAAGCACACCACGTGTCTGCAAAGAAAACACAAACAGACAAACGCATTAAAACAAGTACATCACCTCTATCCCTCTTTCCAACCCAAACTCAGTCGAGGCAGATGGCTGTCTAACATAAGTCTGGTTCTGCTCAAGGTTTCTGCCTGTTAAAAGGAAGTTTTTCCTTGCCACTGTAACTAGCTCAATACTGCGAGGTGCAATGCATATGGTGGATTAAGATGAGACAAGATTGAATCCTGAAACATTAAATATTACATACCCATTTTAAATCTAATACCAGCAACTCTTTTCAAAGGGTCATGCTTGAGTTCTTGGAACTCAGGAGAAAGTGGAAATCTTTCCATTCTTGTTTGATTAGAGTTGGCTTGGACCAGCTCTTAGTTATGCTGCTATAGGCTTAGACTGCTGGGGGATCTTGCAGACTGACACACTGGGAATCCCTGGACCCAACACAGTGGAGGCATATGGCTGTCTAACATGAGTCTGGTTCTGCTCGAGATTTCTGCCTGTTAAAAGGACGTTTTCCTTGCCGCTGTAACTAGCTAAATACTGCGAGGTTCGATGCACGTGGTGGATTGAGATGAGATAAGATTGAGTCTTGTCAATAAGAGGGGAACAGATCTTATCCTATCCTAATGTTGGGTCTTTGTTAATATAACAGAGTATGGTCAAGACCTGCTAGGTTTGTAAAAGCGTCTCGAGGTAACGTTTGTTGTGATTGGGTGCAATACAAATAAGGGTTGATTGATTGATCATAACATATGAAAGTTACACTACTGTAATTTGAGGTACAGCTCATATTAATTAAAATCAATATTAGAAAAAAAATACCAGAATACCCCAAATTATATTTACATCTGTAGGCCCTGGCAAAGGTTACAAAGAGGCTAACTAAAGCACCCCCCAAACTCCCAAAACAGAGCAGTTTATGCCAACAGATCATCATTAATTAAAATCGATCATTTTTTCGTGACTAACAGTGTACCCAGGATTCTACATAATCCCACCCTTAATTAGAAATAATGTATTTCTAATTTTAATTTAACTGTGCTATTTTATCACAGATAGTAGCAATTTTTTGATGTGCTAATTGTGTATTTTTAAATTTTTCTATCTTCTTTCTGTCAGGTTATTTCATATTTTCATGTTACCACCAGTCCAGTTGTGATGTTCTGTTTGTGTATTGTGTAATGTTATGTGTAATTGAGTGTATATTTTATGTAATTATGCCTGCACTAACACAAAAAAATTATCAAAACAAATAAAGTTCAAGCTCTGGTACCTCCACAGTGATACTCACCAGCACATATCCGTATGCATAGAGCGCCGCCAAGTGGTGACAGACGAAAAAGCTATCCCCCAAGGTGCTCCAGTTACATGCAAGCAGCACAAGGTCTAGAGGACAAGGGGACAGTTTGGTCAGAGATCAAGCAAACTGATACGTCTATTTGACGTCAAGGACAGTTATGTACACAAGTGCCTTTGAAGGCAAAGAGCAGCGAATCCACCAGCAGTGAAAAATTCTGAGAACATTTGAAAACAATGTGGAGGACATCTAAAAACTAACCTGTTTGGAATAAAGTCAAGTATGGTCATGAACTTTAATTCTGTTAAGAGTTTCCTTTGAAATAATAAATACTGTGCACAAAAGCACTTGAGTATTTAAATATGGAAGTGCAGACTTTCAGACCTCCTCTAGCAGACAATGCTTTTAATCTAAAAAGAGCAGCACTATACTATCTATTACTAAAATTATGTTGCTGTGTAGTGCAGTGGCTGCATGAATGGTGAATCCAAACACAGCAGAGGTTACTCTCTAACTAGAAGTGGACATAATATAGAAAATAAGACTGAAAAATGTACAATCATTCAGATTGTGAGTTTTAAAATCTGGGTTAAGTTTACAAAGCAGACACTGTTAAAATGTTACTCGCATGTCAAAATGTAGAATACAGAATGTTCTTTACAGCTAACCATGCTGCTAATGACAGGGAACTGTGTTCCAACTATGATTCAGATTAAAGGTTCTGTTTTGTTTACACTGTATACATTGACTCCAGGCCCTCATGGATAATGCACAACACCATATTATCAACATGACTAAGGAGAGATGTAGAGCTTACCATAAAGTAGGTAGCCACAGGTTATGGCTACATTTAGTTTCACAAGATTGGGGTCACCCCTGTGGAAGGAAAAGAACACAACATTTAAACTATGTATTTGATTATACAATATACACTCCACATTCGTCTAGAGGGGGGACCTACTTACTAGTCCACATTACTGAAAGACATCACAACAAGTTTTCAAAGAGGTAAGGATCAGAAAGGTTATTCAAGGTCAACTGTCTCATGTTGATGAGTTTCATTGAAAATAACTGAAGTTTGATGTGAAGTTGTTCTTGTTTTTCCAAACATGACAAACAGCTCCTTGAGTATCATATCAAAACATCTCTGAATAAGGGTCTTTTTTGTTTCTGAATAAACAGTAATTAGCTGTTCAGTTCGTAGACCCATGATGTGTCCATGCAACCTAAGGTGTCCCTGCAAATACCATCTGTTTGAAATAACAATGAGGGTGTCCCTGCATCAATCCACATCTAACCCTGGTATCAGTTACTAGTATTGTAGCAAACAACCAGCTGGACGCTTTAGTAACAGAACCCCACAACACACATACTGTGTGAACATATGCACGCAAACACACATCTACTGTATGGCGGCTCACCTTACAGACCGCTTGGCACTTGGCTGCCCAGTGTCAAATTCTTCCATCCACTTTTGCTATAGGCTTTCCAGGAATGTACGAGTTCTACAAAAATATGCTAGTTGTTTGAATAATATAAATGCCTCAGACACATCCTTGAATGTGTTATAAGGTATCAGGGAGAATGCAACCAACTCAGGATCATACTTGGTCACTGGGGACATCAGGGTTTTCCTTCAAAAAGAGAAGGTCTCCTGCGACTGTTGGTTTCCACTTCAATGGTCTAAGGTAAAAAGTAGGTCTAAGGTTGTGTGCTCTTTAGCACATGGTCTCCAGTCCCCTGTCAAAAACCCTTGCCACATGGCCTTGAAACTTTTCTGGGAGAAACCCTTCTGGCTTGTTTCGTTCTTCCCCAAAACAAAAACACTAAAATCAAAAATGCACATAAGCAGCTATTTTTCATCGTTTGCACCAGAGCCTGGTTGTAATACGGTATTCCAGCCAGACAATGGCTAGCGTCTTAAAGCTTTTTGTTAACCGCGTTAAGTACTGGGAGGAGAAGAATGGTATCTGCATTAAATAGCAAAAGAAGAAGAAAACATAAGCGACAGTCGCTGGAAATACATGTGTAGTGGTGTGAGATTCAGCTACTAGCAGCACCTCGCCCTGGACCGGTTAACGCGACTGCTACACAAACGTACCGTTAACGGACCAGTGTCCCACAGAGTGCTTATGTTTACCATCTACATCTGCAGCGAAGCAAGTGTTGTGTGAGTCGACGTCGTCTCAACTTAACATTTCAAACCTGCTGTCAGAGAGCTGGACCCAATACAACCTAATAATCACCGAATAATGATTATTGAGTAGTACTTTGGCTTTAAATGCCCATCCCTAATCATTAGCTTAGTGTTTGTAGATGCTTAGCTTGTTTTGGGCGAGGAATCCTTCTGTGTACTAAGCCAGGCCAGATCACCATGACAGCAAACATATCTTATCCATACAGGGATAGTTGCTCTGGATAATGATTAGTATATATTTTTTATTGTACTGTTATCCCAGGAGTTCTTAGTATCAGCCAATACTACACTGAGAAATCAGTATCAGGGCAGGACAAAGAATTCTTCTCTTTCTGATATATCTAATCTAATGTCTGTTTCACAAGCTGGCTCTGCCTCTGTGAATTGATCAGCTGTATCATTTTACAACTGCAGAGACATAAACGCAAAAAGCAAATGTGGGCCTGGATAACATCTGATTTAATTGATAGAGTGGTAGTCGGAGAGAGTCCAAAGGCTTCTTTATAATTACATCAGTGGGATCCGGCTTAAAGTTAAATAATGTACAGTGAACCCTTGCTCACAACCCAATGTATAGTTAACTGGCTGGAATTTGGCCTAGAAAGAGATATGGAGCTTTCTCCTTAGCAAGTGCT
Source organism: Notolabrus celidotus (assembly GCF_009762535.1). Taxonomy (NCBI): domain Eukaryota; kingdom Metazoa; phylum Chordata; class Actinopteri; order Labriformes; family Labridae; genus Notolabrus; species Notolabrus celidotus. The sequence continues at coordinate 18,668,709 of NC_048291.1, forward strand.
ATGATAGCCCTGATAGCCTTACACAAGATCCAATCATGAAACATTGGTTCCTAAGGAGAAAGCAGTGGTGAATTGGGAGAATGCATTACCCTCACTAGTTTTCCCCGCACTAATAACTTGACTTAACGTTGTAAGAAATCATGAGTGATTCAGTGCAGTAAGTCGGCTTTTCTCTGAACGGGTCATTCATATCAAACTATGGCCTAAAAGAATCATGATACATGAACTATAACACGTCTCTGATTTGCAAAACAATGATACTGTTCTAAAATAATCTAATGCCAGCAACTCTTTTCAAAGTGTCATGCTTGAGTTCTGGGAACTTGGGAGAAAGTGAAAAGCTTTTTTGTAACCAACTTAGTTATGCTGCTATAGGCTTAGACTGCCAGGGGAACTGACACACTGGACCCAACACAGTTGAGGCAGATGGCTGCCTAACATGAGTCGGGTTCGGCTCGAGGTTTCTGCCTGTTAATTGGAAGTTTTTTCTTGCAGCTGTATGTAGCTAAATACTGCGAGGTGCAATGCTCATGGTGGATTAAGATGAGATAAGTTTGAGTCTTTTCAGTAAGAGGGGACTGGATCGTGTCCTGTCTTGATGTTGTATCTTTGTAAATAATTTAACAGAGTAATGTCTAGACCTGCTATGTTGCAAAGCGTCTTGAGATATTGCTTGTTGGGATTTGGCTCTATACAAATAAGATGATTCATTGAGATTGATTCATTTTATAGAAGATTTCAGCTGATCAACAGCTCAAGGTCTTTTTATATTCTATGTTTCATTATGCACCAAACATTTTCAATTGGTGACAAGTCAGGGTCTGCAAAAAGGCCAGTTTGACAGTACACGCTTGTACTTCCGAGCCATGCTGTTGTTATTTTGAACTTGTCAGAGATGGTTTTCCACATTGCCCTAGTCCATCATAAATAAGTGTTTCTGGGTCTGGTTCCCTTACGCTTTCCTCTTGCTAGTTTTAACCTGCATTTTTTAGATGCAGTAATGTCCACAATAAAACTGTCTGTTTGAAAAGCAGTACCATCTGAGGCTCATGGTCATCCAAAAATGTTTTTTGGCATCGTTCCTTGTGTACAGAGATGTTTTTTCAGATTAACTGAATCTCTTAATAATATGCATTGTAAATGATAAAGTCCCTGGATTCTTCTTAGTTTATGTTGAGAAACACAAGTCTTCAGTTTTTATTGTAATACAATATTATTATTATGTTTCATAATTGTTAGTGCAGTCTTGCAGAGCTGTGGACAACACCCCATCCTTGCTTCATAAAGACTGGGCCTAGAGAGATACTGTTTTCATACCCAATCATGTTGCTTACTTGTGGCTGGTTAACCTAACTTTCTGTTCTAAGAACTGCATTTTAAGCACTTTTTAGCACTTCTGCATCAGCTTTATTTTCTGAGACCAGAGGTTGCAAGCTTCTCATTATTTTAGGTGTATGTTTGTAGGATGTGAGGTTTGTAAGAAAACATGCTTACATCTTTGGACTGTGATACATGCCTAGTGACAGTTGATACGTAGCCATACATTTTACATTTACAAACCAGTTGAAGGACACAGTAAAAAAGATGCAGAATACACAGAATACACCAGCTTTGACTAGATTTTTGATTTTTTAAAAAAGCTAAATTCGAGCACACAAACTTAAAACTTCTTACTGTGCATGACAACACAGAAGCTATTAAAGAGGGAAAAAGGCAGCACACTAATGTCATTTACAATCTTGAATCTGGGCAAATAGCACAGACTAGCAACCAGCAACTAACACATTTCAACCACAAGCTTTCCTCTGCGTAGATTTGGATTTTGAGTAACATTTGGACACCTTTTTATTTTTTTTTCTACAAGCCATCATGCATCCATTGCACAATCTAACACGCTACTTATATGGTATAGTCTGACACAGGCTGGGATCATATTGAGCCAGTCATGCACAGTTCAACGGTGAAGTGCATCAAACGTACTTATTCAACGGTGTTGTACAGCCATGGCTTAAGCATCGTCTTTGGAAGTTACCGTATTTTTCAATCCCTTTCATATGATCTTGGAAACTGCTCAATCTGTTAATAGTAATATCTGATGATACAATCCAAGGCAGTGTGGTGTGAAATTTTTTAGCTCTTGGGAACATAATATGTTCAAATAGGGCAGAACATAGTTGATATGCAATCGCCTTGTGCTTCGGATCATTGACAAATGTACATGTGTGATTTGTGTTAAGAGAGTTTGGTAAATCCTTCTTGAATGCTCATACAGAAAGCTTTAAATAAAAGAGTATGGTTATGATAAGATAAAAAAATGTTTGGGGCTGTGAAGAATGTTGTGTGGAAAGGTTACAGAAGGGGTTACTTTTTATCTGTAACAGGTTGACCTCAACTCAACATGACCCTGAAATTTTACCCTTACTGTCCTTGGATAGCTCTGCACATGATAAGTTCAGGTCCAGATAGCCAATCAAGAAATGCAGCAGCAGAGGCGGGGTGGTTGGTCACGGGTGCTTGTTAACTGAATGGATCATGATAACAGCCTGGGCCAAGCTGCCAACCAGAGTGAAATGCATGAAAGAGCCCAAGCTGCAGTTGAAAACAATGCTGCCTTCAGACGGCAGCGGCTCTGGCTACTCAAGCACTGTATTGAGAGCAGCAGGGGGAACAATGCTGCTGTGTGACAGCTCTTAATCATACTGTAATACAATCAGATTGACCGGAGAATTTATGCTTACACCAGTCTGGTGTTGCAATGACATGGACTTTGAGGCAATTAGAAAGTGCTGGGGATTGATTAGCTGCTGCTAGTGAGGGGAGATGAATAAGAAAATAAAAGCAATAGAAGAGTGTGAGAAAATAGGAACATGCATGGACTAGGATGTTACCATGTTGATTCAAAATCATACGTGATCAAAACTATCTTCCAGTGTTTTTTAATTCAAGTGAATAAGGTAGAAGTTTTAACTCAAAGAATTTCTCCACGTGGCCTTTGTGGCATTTAACATGACAAAGTGTAGCTAACTCGTAGCCTGCAGCTCCACTAGAGGACAGGATGGCTAATGTCAGGTCTTACTGGTCCAACAATTCAACAGAAACCGAAAAATCATTCTGTTCATGTGGAGTCAACAAGATCGTTACAAATGACACATGAAGATTACAGCTTGGCCTCTATTTTGAGAAAGACAATATTCCAACTGAGCTGTTTAAAATGATGAAAATAAATACTACACTAGTATTCTGTTGACATGCAGTTGTACATTAAAACCGTTAAATCGATGCAAGTGTTGACCTTGTTGGAAAAGCAACAATGACAGTAAAAAAGCAGGAGCCCATGTGTTGTATCAGGGCGGCAACCTCTGGCAGCAAGAACTGAAGCCAATGCTAAAGTGTTTAAAACTGCAGTTCCACGAGTGTCGCTTGAGTGTTCAGTGAGGCTGACTTCCGGAAGTACTGGAACCACATAACATCAATTCAAAAAGCCGATCTTTACAGCAAAAATAAACATGGTTACCGCCTGGTACAAAAAATTAGATTAGTCTGAATAGCTAATGTTCTTGAATCGGCACACACTCCACAGGAGGTACATTTGTCGTACATGGCAGTTTCGAAGATATTAAGATTACCAGTGATCCATTATGAAAGGCACAGCTGACTTGGTTGACAGGCGGGAACACTGTAGCTGTTGGTGAGTAGGCTCAAAGCCCGCCTCTTTACCTCACACTAGCTCAATAGAAGTAAGATTGAGTTCAGTATTTCCAATATGGCTCCTGCCGACTGGCTTCAAAACAGCGCTTCAGAAACAGATGGTCAACGTCACGCATACAAAGTAGATTATTTAAACAGACTATGGTTGCAATCCCTCATATAGACAGAGATTTTGAATATGCTGTAAAATAATTCTCATAAAACCTACATCCCATCAGCTAATTTAACACCTTGATCTTTCAATGCTACTTACCAAAAAGCTTCATTTAGGATGTCCAAATTAAATTTATTACAAACATGTTTTGTTTTGTTGCTTCAAAGTGTGTGTAATCTACATTTTTTAAATGCCATTGTTTGTAACTTGTTTGTTCATTTTTCAAATGTATTTTCCTGTAAACTGGCCTTCTGGTGACTTTTGGCCTACCCATTTCCTTGTAAAGCATACCTTAAAAAAAATATGTGAATAAAACTATGTGATCTGGTGCTCTTCGAAAAAAATGTGTTTACATTTCTTTTCTTCTCTTTATCTTTATCTTTATCATTATCATTATTATCATTATTATCATTATTATCATTATTATTTATTGTTATTATTATTATTATAATCATCATGAGCAATACTGGTTTTATTTATTTTTGTGTTTTTTCTTTTTTTTTTTATAATATTTATTATCATTATCATTATTATTATTATTATTACTATTATTATTATTATTATTATACTTTTTACCCATGGCTGACCTGTGACTGGTAGTCAGCTGTATCTTCTGTAGTTCTGTTTTGTTTTCTCTTCATTTATCATTTCTGTGTTGTCTATGTTGTATGTGGTCTTTGTTTGTATTGAAAATTCAATAAATGCATTGCAACAAAAAAAAATTAAATAAAAAAAAACCCAGCACAAAATGGGAAGTATTATCACATCTGAAATTGAAATGTGCGTGTAATTAAATGTTTGCATTGTTAAAGTAGACAGGAAATTCATAGAAACGCAGACATAATAGATGTGACGTGCTTGATGCTCATAAAGAAACTTATTCCCGACAGATATCCCCTCTTTCAAAGGGGTGGAAGAAAATTATGAGACATGGTAAACAATGGCACTTAAAAAACAACAACACCATGAAGACAAAGAGGCTTTTGGGAGGAGGATATTTTGCACCTGAAAATACGGTAGATTACGACTAGTAGTAGGAAAAGGAGGGAGGGGGCCCAATCTTTTGTCCCCCTCCCAAACTCCCCCCACCCTCCCCTACTTTCTCCTTTCTTGCCTTTATTTCGCAACATCAGTGCTGCCTGCCAGGGCAGACACATAGACAATAAGGGGGAAGGGATGTGTGCTGCATTGATTCGATAGGCTAGGTTGTGGGGTACAACACACAGTTAGAGGCTGGAGGAGGGTCATATAGGGCTAGTGGTGGGGGGCACACGAAGGGAGGAAGCAAAGGACTAGGCTGCTGTTGTTTACCATGAAAAGGAACCTTGTTTGTGGGCTACTTGTCTGTCTGCACAGCACCATAGAGGAAGCGAAAGGAGAGCATAGGGTAAAGGAAAAGAGATGAGAGAGAAGGGGGTGGAAGGAAGGAGTGTTGTAAGAATAAAAAAGGGAGAAGTGAGAGACGGAAGAGCTGAGGAAAAATGTTTAAAAAAGACTGATTGAGATGTTAGGGGGGGGGTGTAAGTGGGGAGAGAAATTACCATTTTTCTTCTTCGGGATTCATTGATGCAAAAAACACAGTCAGCAGAAGCAGAGAGAGAAAGAGAGAGGGGGAGGCTGAGACAGAGAGAAGTCAGTCAAGACAGTAATCAAAGGCAAAATCCACTGAATCTACAACTCTCCAGAGACTAAGCTGACATATTAGATCCATCCTCTCCCGTTCCCTCTTTCATTCTGATGAAGGGAGTGCCACTGTGATCCTCCAACGGTATTAACTACCAATCCTGAAGATCCTTCCCTGCCACCCACCTCCCATCTTCCTCCCCTCTCTACGCCTTGTGAGCTAGACATGGCTGCTGGTCTGAAAAAGCAGATGTGACATGACAGGTTTCTCCTAAAAGCGCCACAAGCATTTACACATATGCCTGCCAAAACGATGAAGCATAATGTGTCAATATTTCTGCCTTTTGCAACTGCATCACTGCCTTTGAGTTTATGAGGGATTACAGGCAGGCATTTAAAGCATATTTCAAACTGCTCTGTTTTATGTGGTCACAATTCAGTGTAGCTGGATATGAGGCAAGGAGATTGTGATAATGGATGGTGATAAAAATTGTGGATAAAAACCATACAGAGGAAATGCATATGTATAGGCTACAATACAGGCCCCAGGGAAAATTAGTTAAAGTGAAGGGAACAAAAAGTATGTTGAAAATGAACTGAATCATGAGTTGATAAAAGTGGTGACAAGACATGCATGATATGCAGAGTAGCTCAGCTAGCAGCCCTCTCACTTGAAATCCTGTATCTGCTGAGTCACTATCCAAGAGGTGCTGATGTATAACTCGAATGCCCTTTTTTAACCTTATAGCTAGTTTAATTATATGTTGTTTAGTTTTGGACAAGAGAAGGACTTTGAGAATAATCCCACTGAAGGACCCAGAAAACACAGGCTCCATGAAAAGAACTAGAGCAAAGGTTGCATCTCAACGCCAAGCTCATTGAGTCCTGTGTCTGTTTAAGCACATCAGAAAGGCTGTTTGGTACCAGTTGGCTTTTTATGTGGGTATATCCTGTAACGAGAAGGATACCTCTTCTTCTGTTTAACCACTGTTATTAAAAGACATTGAGGGAACATTAACCCAAAATACGAGCCAAGCTCCTTGAAATAAGCTGAGCTAATGGGAGCTGCAGCTGTCACCATAGGATGTTTAGCTCTTTACTGTTTTATGTATCCTGTGCATGTATTCTATGAGGAGAAAAAGACATCTAATTTGACATAGTGTGGTCTAGACCTCTATGTTTGTAAAGCGTCTTGAGAGAACGTTTGTTGTGATTGGCGCTATACAAATAAGATTGATTGATTGAGATTGACATCTGCTGAGATTGTGTCCCTGTTAAATAACAGAAGAAATGCTAGTTGAGCTGGTTCCCAGCTCCTCCTGATGTCCTATGTATGTTCAAGAGCATCATGCAGACGTTGATTTTTAAGGTGAACTCTGCAAATTTGAGGAAAATGTGTCCCTGTATATGTAATATATATATTTTTAAGCTAGGGTAATAAACTTCATCCTAAAGTTTAACTAATAGCACCTGTTTTTTTCAGCTCCTCTTACCAGACAGGGTTGGCGTTCACCAGCATCATCATATTGCAGGATGTACAGACAGAATAATCCCACAACCAAGGCGTGCACGGTCGACACCAACCTAAAAGGAGTGAATGACACAAGTTCAAATTAGTAGACATAATGATAGACCTGTAGCAGTTCATAGTAAGTAAACGTCTGCCTGTGCTTGCATACTGTATGTAATTACATCTACGTAAGTGACTGTGGATTATTTGTAATTGGGCCTGACAGAGCAGACCCTTGACCTCTGTAGTGGTTATCTGGGCCACTGAAGAGATACTCCAGAGGTTTTTAGTGGCCCTTATCTCTCTTCCGCCAGAATCACAGTACATCTACTGTCACCATGCAGCCTCTTGAGTGCAGCAGTCCAGTTCACTGGCTGCAGCTGCTGACCTTAACCCTGGCCATGACTTGACAAAATTTCAACTACTGTATGAGTAGCAGGGTCCATCATTACTGCTGAATCAGAGACACATTTTCAGAATTAGACCAGTCAGTTTGGATGAAATTGCGAAATATCACTAGAACACAGTTTTAAAAGACAGCATAGAAAATTAGCACAATGGATTGTGTCCAATACTAGAAATACAACCCTGCTCCTTCTTTATAAAGGCTTGCTCCCTCTCCCAGCACTAAGTCATAGTTACATAAACAACACACTGACACACTGAGAGCTGGCTGTTATGTACTGAAGGCCACTCTTAAGTGAACCATCAGTGTCTGGCCTGTAATGTTTTGGACTATCCCTTGGTCAGTTAGTACATCCCTTGCTTTCAAATGAAGACAGAAAAAAACTATAGTTCTTTGAGTGGGAGACAACGTGTGTATAAGAAACAGAGATAAAGAAGCAACTGATAACGGGGTGAAAGGTGTTATGCAACCACAAATGACTGCCCTATGAACTTAACCCATGGGGTTTTTGCTTGAAATTCAAAACCACCCTGTGCTCTACCAGACTTTCACATCATAGCTGTAGTTATGTCAAATGATGACAAGTTGGCCTGAGGCATTAACGTCCCACCTCAACATATTTAAAGACACCAGCTGTTGGCTTGGCAGGTCAGTTTTGTGTCAGTGTGATTGAGCCAAAGGTACAGCCACAATAATTGGGTGATTACTTGGTGTTAGTAGCTGTACTTCCACTCAATGGCTGAGAGGAACCAAACAAACCAAGTAAACCAAACAAACCAGTGTTTTCATAAAAAAATTCAAAAAATACCTTAAAGCCTACATATAATGATTATGCATGTTATTATTATGATATTCTCGTAATAAAGTTTTTGTTTTTTTGTTCTTTTCAATGAATTTTATGTCATTTGAAATGTTTGTATTTATTCATCTTTGCTTTTCTTTATGATCTTATGGCATGCCTATTTGATTGTGCTACCTTCAGGAAGCACTTTTTGACTTGGATTTTGAAAGGTTCTCCAGAAAAAAAGTTTATTACCATAACTTATAAGTGCTGCAGCAACATTTTGCTCTATGTTACTTCTGTACTTAGCTTTTGTGCAAGCTAACCTCACAGTGAACACCAGAGTGATATAAATGTATGTGTGAGGGTTGCTGACAGGTAGCTGGGGGTTTATCTAGGTGGCCAAATGATAATGATGCATGGCCTATATATACTAAGGCTGCCTCCACAAAGTAAAGTGTTTGCTTGTTGAATGTGATTGGGTGACACCGGTACAAATATGCTTTTTGTTTCAAGCAGTTTGATTGCAATTTGGTTGTACACATGTCCATGTAGGGATGACAACAAATTGTGATTTGTTGTGCAGCCCTGTAATGTACATGCAATCTGAAAGAATAAAGAAACAATCTGACGTTTTTTTCTTTATTCTATACCTACCCAGATCCTAAAACAGCACGTGTGTAAATTAAAGAATAAAATCCAAATTTAATAGGATTTTTGGCTGGGTTATTTGGCTAATAAGGATCCTTTTTTTTATCATGATGCAACTAAAAATGCAAACACAAACACACAACAAAGTTTTGTAGAGCTTTCCACCAGATTTGTGTTTGGTCCCGTCTCCGATCTGCTGCAGTCCGGCTCCATGCACTCTCGTCTGTCAACACCCACCGGTTGAGTTTTCATAACGCAGAACGGAGCAGGACCACCAGACTGCTGAGTCATGTGGCCAAGGTTTTCCAGTGGTTATTACTGCATTCATTAATATCAGACTCCTCTCCTCATCCATGTTGTCTTTATTGGCCTCTGAAAACCTCGGACCTGTTGACTCCAGACCTTGCTTCGCTCATTATGACGGTTTGTTGTTGTAGTTAAGTGAAAAACAATCTGGCGATAACACGAGTGTTTGATTCTGAAAATTAACCAGAAGTTTTAATTTTGTTTTGATGCCTGACTACCTGTCTCTGTCTCCCTCGATTTTTGTCTGTTGAGACTGATGCGTTGTGCTCCAGCATCCAGCAAAAATAGAAGTCTTGCGTATCAGAGAAGCAGCCAGAACACAACAGAGTGGATCCAGTGGAGGTTAACCCATTGACTAAAATAGAAACCTATCAGATCCGGTGCTGTGACGGATCAGAGACGGACCGACACGTATCTGGTGGAATTTTGAGTTTTGATATAAGGAACCAATATTAGGCAATGAGTTGGAAAACTATCATAGCTAACATAAATGTAATGGAGAAGACAATTACAGACAGGTGAGATGCCCACAGCAAGGTTCTTGTTACACACCTGGAGTTCCACTCTGTGAGCTTAGTGGAAGGCAGGCGTCCATAACCTGGTGTGATGGCGTAGGAGAGCAGCGGGCTGGCCACCGAGAAGAGAACCTGGAAACCCACAAAGCTGCCAGCTACCACGGTCAACTCTCTCGTCTCCATCACTCACCTAAACACCATTCAGAGAGGAGGGGAAGGGACCAGAAAAGAGGGAGGCAGGATAAAGACAGGGTGATACACATGGAAAGGTTCAATCGATGACTGTCAGTCAGTCATCCTTTGCAGCACAAGGAGAGCAGCTGAGGAGGTGGTGGGAGAGGGGGAAGCAGAACCTTGGGTGGCTCATGAAGTCTGCAGAGGGAAGAATATATAAGGGGAAAACTAGAGGGCAAAGACATGGGGTGCCTAATGCATGTGACATGATGGATTTAGACAAGCAGGGCACTTCACTCAGTGGGGAGAGAAGATGAAAGGCACACGAGGGGCACCAGAGTTAGAGTATGAAGTTGCAAAGAGAGTAAATAGCTTGTGGATGCTGTTGATACTGCACAGCATGTAGATTAGGAATAAAAGGTCCCCTGATTATGCATATTTTGCAAGGGGATTACAGTGATGTGTTTGGGATATAAATCCCTGAGAAGAAAACAAAAGCAGAGAGAGGAGAGACACAATGTCAGACAGAAGAAGAAGAAGAAAGCATTTAACTGCCAGTCGTGCTGCACATAGACATATAAAGAGTAGACGCTGCATCGACCACTACCACCTATTGGCGCTGACTAGCCGTGGGGCCGCCATCTTGGTCCAGTCACCCGCTCTACTCAGTGAAATCTGTTGGCAAGCGCAATTAAGTGTCGGGGAATTTAATCAATCATAACTCGCTGAATACTAAACTGATTTTCATGCGTTTTTTATTTTCTGCAAACGTCATACATGCTGGTATAATACAGGACACATGGTTCGCCGTATTTTAATATTCATAGTGGGCTCAACAGTAATAGAATATTCTGATATGTGATATATTTGATGTATGATAGGTATTTTGCCGCACAGTGCTCTGGTATCTTGAAGTCTCTGCTGCTTCAGTTTACGTTTCCAGGTAGGATCATGGGTAGGATGACCGGACCAAGATGGCGGCCGTATTTCTTGCGCCCCAGCAGCCAGTGTGGCGTCTACTCTTTATAGGTCTATGGTGCTGCAGGGTTAGAGGTAGGCGGGCTTAAAGACGTCTGGAGCAGAATGTAAACACAGCTAAAACGAGCAACAGTGGCAACTGGACTTTTTTTTAACCGTAAACAAAAATAAATAAATAAATGAATGAAGGTCTGTCGTACACAGACCTCCCAGACCAGAATTGTAACAGCCACTTGTCAAGTTCTGCTGCCTTTTCTTCATACATCTTTTCCACTCTCGTAGCATTTGTTTTCCGTGATGGTAGCTTGTACTCTGGCTCGACAAACGGGATCAGCTCTTTGAAGCCTTCTCTTTCCACAAAACTTAATAGGAGCATATTTCCAGTTACCATTTTGGTTATTAGCAGGCTAATCTTCTCTGTTCTGGTTTCATCCCAACAACGTGTGCTAACAAGGCTAGCAAAAGACGTGATGCGAGACTGCCTGTTATCTGTCTCCGCATGTGGTTAAGCATCGAACTAGTATTTCTATGGTTAACACCACATATATTGCACTGCACTTCACAGTTTTTTTTCAAAGTACTTCCAGACATCACTTTTTTTAACTGACATGTCGCAGGTGTCACAGATGGTTCTTCCTTTGTTGTGCTTTTGCTTTCGGTGGAATAATATGTTCCTAGAGAGTTGCCGTAGCTGCCGTAAAACAGTTGTTTTTGCTGAAATCTGGCTCGGTGTGTACTAAAGTTAAAGCTGTTGCCGGAGAAGTCAAACGTTTATATCACGTTAATTATTGTCCTACCTAGTATATTCAATTAGGCAAAAACACTAGCCATTGCGGGTCAATGGCTAGTACTCAAGTATTCGTACCTATCCCTATTACCCACATCCTGAAAGTTTATTTAAAGTGTATTAAGTTAACAGTTAACGCAGAGTCAGCACAGTGCCAGACTAATGACTCCGCTTTAAGCCCTCAGGTTTTTAGTTTTCTTCAGTGTTGCTGTTGCTCATTTCAGCTGTGTTTACATCCCAATCCAAACACTCTAAGCCCTGCCCGACGTCACGATAATTATCAGTATCGAATTATCGCCCAGCCCTTCATGTGAGCATTCCTAATTTCTATTTCTATTTTGCTGCACAAAAAAACCCAACTGGCTCAGTCAGATTCCAACTTGTCACCTACTACATCTGCAATTACAGCAAAATCCTCTATATAGCTGTATAATGTACTACAACTAAAACAGAAAGACAAGAGGTCAAAAGTTCAGAGAGAATACTAGAAGCTCAAGTGCTTCCTAATTAAGTAACACCAGCTATTTCCACACAATGTCCACGCTGGTTTGGACTCTGGCCTGATAATACACTGGAATTCTGATTAAACCGCTGAAATGATGCAAGCCATTTAAAACCACTCATTACTGTAGACCAAATGATTAGGATAGTGCAAAGTCCAGATTGCATAATTGTAGAAGTACAATGTAACAAATATTGTTGGGTATTTTCTTTGCAAAGAAAACCACTGAGGAGCACATGACACTCACGGCATGTAGCTGACATTAAGTTCTATTTTTACTCAAAAATGTCCAGTGTCATGCATGCAGTGTTCCATAAAATACAAGGGAACAGCTTTTAAAGGAAATAGAGGAAACTATGAAAAAGTGCCACAAGCAAATGCAATCAACCCTCACCCCTTTAGAATAAACTCCTAAATGGATTTGAGGAAATACATAGGATAATATTAAGTTTGCAGCTGAAAGAAGTGCTTCCTGATTCTTCATAAAACTGCAATGCTCAACAGGGAAGCTTCACCATACTGAGAGCTTCTTATTGTCCCCAGAAGCAGCTCTTGCACCTTCCCAGGCCACGCTGATCATATGCAGCATGTGCCTGAATAATTCATTGGCATTCTTCACCTGGCAGGCTGGTTCATACTGGCCCATGGGAGGAAGTAGCACACAGTCTCCTCCTCACTGCGGTTGACAGACAGAAAACCCGGCCGGGACAGAGGATGTGGCCCTGCCCGTCCACGTTTGACCTTGTTCCGCCTGGAGTATCCTGCTACTGTCAGCAAACCATGACCCCCGTGACATATCGACCAAACATAAATAATATCGGTTCAATTTCCCCCTCTGTTCCTTTGGAAATCTAAACCCGGTCTACCGTCTACCGCATTGCTACACAAGACCAATGGGTTTGACTCGCTCTGTATGGCACAAACCTTGGGCAGCCACATCTCTGCAGGCAGGTTAGGTCATGTCATGAATACTGATAAATGAATGGTCACTATTGATGTTATAAGCCGACAAGGATGCTTGCATTTAGCATAAAGACGATTACAATAGCTTCACACTCCCATTTGAGCTATTGTGCACCATGCACACGAACAACTGGCAAGTCAGTTCATAGAAAAATGAATATATTACATTTACAAGAATTAGCTGTCTGTGTTTCATTACACACATTGATGTTTTGCTTTGCAGTAAGCATTGTAAAGCACTGCGGACACTTTGGAGCGGCTTGTAACGTATGAATACTGGACATATCTGCAACATAATCTATAGAAAACGCAGTTTTGTAGAACAAAGCAGTTTGGTTAAACGAGTTGTAACAGGCATGTGAGTGTAGAGGATGTTTGGGGGCAAAGTTGATGGCTAAAAGTGTAAGCACTGCTACGTATGCTGTTGTTCCTCCTATCACCGAGTAGGCAACAGAGGCTGTTGCAGTCTCAAGATTTGGTCGGTGAAAACGGGGAATACTGTAGAATTGAACACACTATGTATTACATTTCATGTAAAAGGAAGCAGTACAATTAGCTTATTTACCTGCTGTACGTCGCATAGGTCTGTGTAGGCGGATAAGCTCCCGTTTCCCAGCCGTCTTCTTCCACTTTCTTACAACTTGACGTTAGCTAGCAAGTCGGCTAAAGTGATATAGCCCACTGCTCTGGTTGTGTGCGCGAGCCCAGCAAAGAAAGAGAGAATAGCCTCCTCTGCGACGCGAACAATGCTGTGGTCCAACAACCATTAGAAGCAGGAGAAAAACCTCTTCTCACAACCCTGTTTCCTCGGGGCCATGTGTTTCTTCTTATGCGTCCAGTAGAAAAGTTTTTTACTCGTTTTATTTTGGCGTTGACAGCAAGGACCAACCGGTGACGTCGACACGTACCCACCCCCTCGAGCACACCCCCCCCCCCCCCCCTGTTAGAGCTACACCCACGAGGAACAAAGGCTCCTCGGCAGCATTGTTGATAAGAGTTTAAGATAGAAAGCGTTTTTTACATGACCATATCAGCACTTATCAGTGTTGAAGCCATTTAGGGTGGTCATGAAATGGACTGAAATGAACAGTGATGCCTCTTTATGACCTAGAAAAGCAAACACGATTATTAGAAAAGGTACTGATCATTTCTGTTTTGTTAATTTAAAGCGCTGTGAGAGGGTAGGTGTCAGATGAGGTAATTGACAGCACGTTAATAAAAACCCTTTTTCTGCAGTAAATATGCTTAATGAGTGAAATAGTTGGCTGTTAAGGCTGATTTATACTTTTGCGTTGAATGCCCCTTAAATGTATAAAACGCAAAAAAGAGTCCTCTGGATGCCCCTCAAATGAATAAAATGCAAAAAAGTGTACTCTGGATGGCCCTTAAATGAATAAAACGGAAATAAGTGCCATCTGGATGCCCCTCAAATGTGTAAAATGTAAATGTTTGGAAGGACAGGGTACTCTGTTTCACTGTGTCTGGGACTGTCCAAAACTATAGAATTACTGGAAGTTAGTTGTACAAACTTTATCTAAGATCACTGGAGTGAGTGTGCCTTTTCAAGCAAAGATGTGTGTGATGGGTATACACCCAGAGAACTGTACTTGTACCTCAAGACAACTAAAACTCATTGACTTTGGACTCCTGCAGGCCAGGAGGTTGATATCTTTATACTGGAGAAAAGTGGACGTGCCCTCAATGCATATGTGGGTGAAGGAGATGGCATCATGCATTGTATTGGAACGACTTACTTATATTGTCAGGGGAAAGGGGGGAGATTTTCAAGAAATTTGGTCACCTTTAATTGAGTTTCTCGGATGTTACGAAGCAAATTATTTGAAAAATAGTGCTGTGTTGTGTATTTGCTTATTTTATTTAATTACTATTATTATTATTATTATTTTTTTTAAATTTTTAAATTTCATTATTCATGTATTATTCTATTGTATTTTACTTGTTTTCATTTATTTATTTGGAGGGATTATGTTGTTGGTATAATGTATATTTTATGTCAATTGTACCATTAATGCTTCCTCCCTCGCACCACTTCTGGCATGTCTTGAGGACATCAAAGCCTGGATGGCTTTAAACTTTTTAAATTTCAATGAAAAGAAAACAGAAGTGATGGTGTTTGGTCCCAGTGGCCCACGTGAACCTCCTGTTGACTTGGGCCCTTTGGCAGATTATTTGAGGCCAACAGTCTCAAACTTGGGTTTTAAGATGGACAGTGATTTTAAATTGGATCGTCAAATTAGCTCTGTAGTGAAGTCCAGCTTTTTTCAGCTTAGGCAGCTGGCAAAGCTGAAGCCTTTTCTTGCACAGCAGCACTTTGAGACAGTAATCCATGCTTTTATTACTTCTCGGCTGGATTACTGTAACGCACTTTATATTGGAGTTAGTCAGTCCTCCCTCGCACGTCTCCAGTTGGTGCAAAATGCAGCTGCCCGCCTCTTAACTGGAGTACGTAAGAGGGAGCACATTACTCCGATCCTGGCCTCCCTCCACTGGCTACCTGTGCACTTCAGAGTCCATTTTAAGATTCTGTTATTTGTATTTAAATCTTTAAATGGTCTGGCCCCGCCTTACCTCTCTGAGCTCCTTCACCCCGACGTTCCTGCTCGGTGCCTCAGGTCAGCTGATCTGCTGCTCCTGGAGGTACCGAGGGCAAAACGGAAGCTGAGAGGGGATAGAGCTTTTCTGTTGCTGCTCCAAAATTATGGAATGAGCTTCCCCTCCACATTAGACAAGCCTCCTCACTGTCCATTTTTAAAACTCACCTTAAAACCCATTTTTATTCCTTGGCTTTCAACCCAGCATGAGACTCTGCTCCTGTTTTAGTGTTTTATGGCTTTTTATTTATTGTTTTATTGTTTTTATTGTTTTATTATCCTGTGTTTTAATTGTTTTTATGCCTGCGTTGTTTGTCTATTTATGTACAGCACTTTGTTCTGGCTGTGGTCATTTTAAAGTGCTTTATAAATAAAGTTGAGTTGAGTTGAGTTGAGAATTAGTATTTGTCTTGTCACATAAAACATAATAAATATGTTGTTGAAAAAAAAAGAAAAAGTGCCCTCTGGATGCCTCTAAAATGTAAAAAAAAATTAAAACCGCAAGCGGATATGTGCGGGCCCTCGTTCAAGCACCGCCTGATGTAAGGCACCGCCTGATGTCGGCCACCGCCTAATGTAGGCCCCCGCCTGTTGTGCTGCAGGTGTTGCTGTGCTGCCTAGGCTGAAACTGTGAGCATACTCGTGCAGTTATCAGCCTAGTGTACATTGCAGTACTGGCTGTCACCAGTAGGTGCTGCTGTGTCTTTAATTATGTTCTGAAGGATTGTTCATCACAGATCATTATAGAAAGAGTTGTGATCACAAGCATGTTAAAACCAGGCTCTGAGAGGAAATACTCATTGTGTCCACTAGGTGGCGCTACTCATATGACAAACATGTGTATATAGATGAGTTTAGACTGGGCCCATGATGAAACATGTCAAATTAAGAAGAGATCGGGTGTTGTATGTAAATGTCAGTACCGTGTATTTCCTGTGGGTGGCGCTATGGCTGTAGTAGATAAATTAGTCCATAGGTGTGTTGAGGGATGGACCCTGATCATGTGTATGTAAGTTCAAACAAATTGAACACTGTATGAAGGAGCTATAAGTACTTCCTGTTTCATGGCGAGACATCAGAGTTTGAGGCGTGGCCACGCCCACATCCATTGACTTAGGAAGAGTCCTTTGACAAATGTTCATCTCTAGTGTGACAACAACATTGTGAGCACAGCAGGAGTTGATTGGATAAAAACTGTAGGGCAAGTGATTTTCTGCTGCCAGTAGGGGGCGCTATATTATATTGGTGAATATTTGCCTATAGAGGCGTTCAGGCTGGGGCACTTATCATGCATGACCGGCCTGGGCCTGATCCATTATTGCAAATGAGAGATATAACTGTTTAGAGTTTTTCAAAATGTCCTCCAGATGTAGCGAGGTGCCACGCCCACACCGATTGACTTAGAGAAATTCTGTCTGATAACTTTTGATCGTCAAGTGGTCTACTCCAAATGTGCGTGGTTGGGAGTTGATCGGAGCAAAATTGTAGGAGGAGCTTACATAATACATACTTTCGAGGTTGAAAAAAGTCCCCCCAGGTTAGCGAGGTGCCACGCCCACAAAAATTGACTAGAGAAATTCTGTCTAATAACTTTGATCGTTAAATCTGTCCACTCCAAAATGTGTGTGGTTGTGAGTTGATCCGAGCAAAATTGTAGGAGGAGCTTACACAATTACATACCAAAATAATGGGGTCAAAACAGGAAATCAAATGGCCGACTTCCTGTTAAGATTTCCCATGGACGTTAAGAAATTTTTTTGTAGGTCTTGGCATGATACCTTACCCCAAAAAAAATTTCATGCATGTATGCTTTGAACCGTATTATGGGGCTAGCCGTTTCAAATTTCAACTTCAGAGGGGGCGCCGTTGAGCAATTTTGAGATTTTTTTTTTTGGGACCACAAAAATGTCGAAATTTTCGCCAGGCCCTGGTGCATGTGCAACGGTTGGGGACTTTTAAGCCGCGTTAAGGCAACCAAATTGGGGATTCAAACGGCGGAGAAAGAAAGAAAGAAAGAAAGAAGAAAGAAAGAACAGAAAGAAAAGAAAGAAAGAAAGAAAGAATAATAATAATCACTCGGGTTTCAAAAGGGCCTTCGCCGACCTTGTCGGTGCTCGAGCCCTAAAAAAAAGGTGCCCTCTGGATGCTCCTTGAATATACAAAACGTAAAAAAAAAAAAAAAAATTGCTGGATGGTAACATTTTTCTGGGGGAAGACCAGAAAAATTCATTTAAATTCACCCTAAACTGTGAGTACAGGGATTTGAAAGGAGGTGCCCTTTTTTTGTTTTGTCCTGCCCCCTTCAAACAGCCTGAGTACGCCATTGTTAATTCCTCTGAATTTCCCGTAATTTTATTATTCTGTATCATACTTATGTCTTCTTATGGCCTTTCATGGGGATATTGTTGGATGGATGTAACACTAAATCGCTGACAAAAACATGTGCACATGTTGTAGTCTGTTTTATTGATTACACCATTCATATTTTAGTATGTCCCCCAGTCTGATTGCGATTGTATGATAACTTCATAATTAAATGTAACTTGGGATAACAAATACTCATCATTCATCATTAAACGTAATTTAAACAGCAGATAATTGATTGTGCTCTTCTTTGATTACAGAACAATCAGAAAGCATTAAGTGGTGGTTAATATTTGTGTTGGATTGTAACTCACACTCTCACACAATTGCATCTCACCATTTGTATTTAAGTATGATATAGCATGTCACTTAAGTCACCAAAAGAATGTAGAAAGCAGTGTGGGAGGAAACGGGCACACCTGGAATGAGAAACCTTCACACAGTGGCAACAAAACAGTCATGTGTAGATCCTTCAATGCAGCACTTGTAGTAATACAAGAAAGTTGACTGGGGTCATTACAACCTTCTAATGAGTTGTTTTTATTCCACTGTAGGTTGTTCTTAGTCATGTCTGACCCCTTTGTTCTCCCAGTTCTGAGTCACTCAGTGATACGTTTAGACAAGGTTGTCTGTCTGGTTCCCCCTTGCAAACACACACACACAGATCTATTTTCTGACACTGAATCAGGCATGTACATAAATCTCTAGCTTTATTTTTATGTTTTCTGGTATAAGCTTAGGTGGTTGTTCCAAGGTTAAGATAGACACAATGATGACAACTTAAAATACGATTCAAAAGCAGTGGATTTATTGAATTGCAAAGAGGATTGTGCCTTTTAATAAATTGAGTCAGGAATAAGCAATAGAGCAGAGACATTTAAAAAAAGGTGTGTATACTGATTTAAAGTTAGCCACGCTCCCTCACTGCAGATGTAAATTAGCTTTAAGCTAACTCTGGTACAATGCATCAAATGGTGACATATATGTTAAATATTGTACATGGTCCCTTTACAAATGGTCACCCAGAAATAAGCATGCTGTAGGAGACAGCTTCGGCTTTGTCGTAGCAAGATGGCACAGTATCAAAATTAATAGATAACTCTATCTAAACATGAAAATTCAACACTTTTTTCATTGTTTCCTTTCCAGTCTAGCAGGGAGAAAATACAGAACATCGCGACTATGTGACTGACAAAATGAGAGTGTGAAAAAGGGACACTGGGATGCATAAATGATATTTGTGTCGATTGAAAGAGTGTCAGAACAGGATGAATCTAATCCAGTCTCTAACAATGAAGAGCCTCACACATTTACTAAACATCTGCTGCCAATTACAGATGATCAGATGCCAATCACTGAGGCAGCACAGTGAATAAAGAGGTGGGAGGGAATAATGCTTTGATCATGTCAGATGATAAAGCAGGAGCAAGCATACAAGCAGAAGGGGGGCGATCTATCATTTGGTTTCCCTTGGTGCATTTGATTGGGAAGTGGCTAGAATCTGAATCTATCCATGGGCGCAACACATAGGTGTTAGTCTGCCTGCAGCGCACCTGATCAGCTAATCATGTCTGTAATGTATGAGTCAGCTTGACTTTTGCCCTGTACACTGATGTATTATGAATTTTTATATTTTTGCACCTGTTTGACATCATTTTAGACAACAAATGGTGACCATATTGTTTGGACCAAGTAGTTATGCAATAAGACTTACTTTGAAAAAAACTACTTTTATTTGGCTTGTACGGGTTTCTGATGTAACTTTTAAAAATTGAAAAAAGTTGTTAAATTCTCTGATTCAGAAATTCCTGAAATACTGTCATTAGAAAGTCCCATGTGTGACAGCAGTAGCTTTCTCAATTCGTGGGCAGGGGCTCACAGTTTACACACATGCAGCACCAGGTAACTTGGGATCTCTACAACTCTCCAGTTTGCAAAGATGTTTTGCCGCTCTCCCCTTTGGTTTGTTAAGTCTTGTTCTTCCTCTGTAAACTCCACCCCACTAACATGTCCTCTTGTGTCCACAGTAGACAGTTTGTCATTGTCGCTGTCAGAGTGAGTCATTTTTTAGTTTGTATTTTTGTCATCTTTCTAAGCCTGTAGACCTGCACAGCTGATCAGTGCATTGCAAGCAGGAGTAGAGCAAGAACGAATGGGCTTCCTGACAGCAAAGTAAAGCACTAAAATAATAAAGCTTACACTTACACTGGCACTATTTGGGTCAGGCTTTCTCGGAATTAGGGGAATTACGAGGCAGCATTGACACCGTCTGCAGAGGTTGATGTCAGGTCTTGTGTCAGTTTTTCAACAAAGGGGCCGAGATGACCAGGATTTCTGTGTGGGTAATAAAGTGTCTCATATAACCCCACTTAACAAAAAACAAAAAAAAGACAAACCATTGCTTTAGGTTGGTAGCCACAGGAAACTAGCATGAATTTGAATGTAGCAATACCTCAGGACTCCGTCTAGACCCTCCCCCCCTCTCCTCGGAGCTCCTCCAAAACGATGCCCCCCTCACATGCACGAGAACCGCTGATTCACGACCATATGATCGTGACTAATTCAAAATTGGTCCTCAGCACATCGTTTGTGTTTTGCACTACGTCAACTCATGTCTCACTCAGCAGTAAGAAAACACCAAAACATTATCATAGTAAAAGCTAAAAACTCAACCAAACATGAAATGCAGGAGGTGGGCAGAACGGCAGGACAGGATTTGAGTGGTTAAATTGGATCCTAATGGCAGGGATTGGTTGGTGTTTTCCCAGGTTTACTCCAGCTGTAGATAGAGGCTTTTATCGCTCTTTTTTAAGAACACATTATGTATTGATTGCTATTGGGACATAAAGATAGTTTTAACCAGTATAACAAAAAGTGTATCTAAATCTGACTACCAACCGCAGCTTTAAGGGAATAATTACTACATTACTTCTTGCAGAGAGTTAGAAGTGATTATCAGTATTAGATGTTATGAATTTGGGGTAAAAAGAAAGTTAACCTGGCTTAGCAGTGAATTAATATTACAAACATCTGACCTCACTCTGCCCTATACCCAAAAAATCCACCCACAAGCATCTCTAACACACAAAATCAACATTTTATATCTTGTTTGTTTTATTCAGAGCAAAAGACAATTAAAGAAAAAATGGGTTAGTCTTATGGAGGCTCAAAGGTTGTTGCAGAGAAATTAGCTCATTTTTTCATCTTGTACTGTCAAACCAGCTTAGCAAGAGGACTGGCCTGGAAAAAGGGAAGTGTAAGGAAGGCAGTAAAACGTGTGCACCACAATGAAGAGAATGGTTTTCAAGCACTACTTGGTTGGACTTGTTTGTGTCAAAGAGCAGCAGAACTTTGAATTATTCACAGTTTGGAAACTGAAGTAAATAGGGGTCTTTTTTTCTTTGTTCAAGTCACTCATGGCTAGATTTCAAATGGTCTGGAATTCAAATACTCTAGTTTTATAGCAAATTGTCTCTCCTCTATTGAAAAAATAAATCTCTGAAGCATCTCAAAAGCTTTTGTTACCAAATTGCTTTAATTAATTTGGCCAGACTCTCTAAACAAATCCTTAATTTACATTCTCAAGCATGAAAATTCCATGTCCCCAATGACTTACTTAATTAACCTGTGATAATAATGATAATGAGAACAACTACGACACTGTTTGTTATATTAGGAGGGTAATTTAATACATCAGGGTACTTAATCGCACTACAGGCCAGAGGGCTATTCTCATCAAGGTGCAAGAAAAGACACAGGGCAGGCCACAGCAGGGCAGGAGAAACATTCTGCAGGCTGACTGAGTGTTTGGGTCAGTGCCATCTCAGTTTGTTCTGTTTAGATGAAGCATAAAGTCTGTGTGAAGTGGATTTTTTTTTCAACCTTGAGGGCATCTGCTGGAAGGAGAAAAGCGGTTGGCTTGTATCCCAGGACAAAGAGGTAGTTGGTTTACAGTAGTCCTGTGGTTTGTGTCCATATGCTGGGCAGAGAATTAAGTATAGCATTTGGAGCTTTGACTTTGGTGAGGAAGCCCTTGATTGACCTGAAGAAGATGTGGTGATGTGAACAAGAATGTCCAGGACACTCCTGTATAAGAGAAAGTTAATCTCAATGAAGGCTCCAGGTCCAGACTGTGTCCCCCTCCTGCCTGAGAGTCTGTGCTGAGCAGCTGGCCCCCATCTTCACAAAGATCTTCAACACATCGCTGGAGCTGTGTGAAGTGCCCTCATGCTTCAAAAGCTCCACCATCATCCCAGTCCCAAAGAAACCCGCCATCACAGGACTCAATGACTACAGGCCCGTCGCCCTGATGTCTGTGGTCATGAAGTCCTTCGAGAGACTGGTGTTGAGCCATCTGAAGGACATCACAGGCCTCCTGCTGGACCCCCACAGTGCCGGCCTCCATCTGTTAGTGGATCACCAACTTCCTGGCCACCACATCCAGCACCCGGACCATCAGCACTGGCGCCCCCCAGGGATGTGTTCTCTCCCCACTGCTCTTCTCCCTCTACACTAATGACTGCACCTCACCCCTGAAACTCCTGAAGTTCGCAGACGACACCACCACCATCGGTCTCATCCAGGACCGAGACGAGTCTGCTTACAGACAGGAGGTGAAACAGCTGGCTCTCTGGTGTAGTCACCAGACTACAACAGCACTGTGTTCTACTGTGGACTCTTTCAGGTCCTGGGATCCACAATCTCCCTGGACCTGAGGTGGACCTCCCACATAGACACAATCAGAAAAAAGGCCCAGCAGAGGATGTACTTCCTGCATCAGCTCAGGAAGTTCAACCTGCCCCAGGAGCTGCTGATCATGTTCTACACCTCCATCATCCAGTCTGTTCTGTGCACCTCCATCACTGTCTGGTTTGGATCTGCAACCAAACTAGACAAACACAGACTGCAGCAGACTATCAGGACTGCAGAAAAAATCATCGGTGTCAACCTGTCCCCCATCCAGGACTTGCACCAGTCCCGGGCCAGGAAACGGGCAGGTAGCATCACCGCTGACCCCTCACACCCTGGACACAAATTCTTCAAACTCCTCCCCTCCGGCAGGCACTACAGATCACTGTGCGCCAAAACAACCCGCCATAAGAACAGTTTCTTCCCCCAGGCTGTCACTCTGATGAACACTAAATACTCTCTGTAAATAATCATATAGATATACAATGTAACAATTCTCCAAGCAGAATTCACATATTTGTATTTATTGTATTATTTAACTATCATCTACATATACTTTTTAAATGTAAAACTATCTCTGCACTACTCGTCACAGCACTATTGCCATATTATGTTTAGCCTGTACATATTAGTCATGCCTATTTGTTCTTTTTGTATTTATAGTTGATGTTATTATTATTATTATTATTATTATATTTATATTATTATTTGTATGTCTTATTATTATGCCTTGTACAAAGAGAGCACAGTTTACCAAAACAAATTCCTTGTGTGTTCAAGCATACCTGGCCAATAAAGCTGATTCTGATTCTGATTCTTATTCTGATTCTGATTCTTTCCTGGTTAATTAGATCTTAAATAAGACAAGATAAATATCCTGCAGAGATGGTAGAATCGGCTATGTGGTTTCTACTTTTAGAAAGTAAAGCCATGTGAGTCACAATCTCAGCTTAAAGAGACACTCTAAGAAATTATATATATATATATATTGCTTGAATATGTGTGTCTCAGCCTCCACCGGAACAGCATTTGTCACAGTAACATATCTTGATGTTACAGTGGCACATTTGGCCATTTGAACCTGTAGAGGAAACTATGCACTGTTTTCCGTTTTGCCTACAAAGTACAACATACATGGAAAAAAACATAAAGAATGGATTTAACATTGTGTGTTTGTCTGCCATGACATAAACTGCAAACATGAGACATGATAGTCTAATTGTAACCCTTACTACGCTGAAGCTGCTCCTTGATGCACAGCATAGTCCAAAGTGTCTTACTCCAGTGGATTTGCAGAAGGTTCGGCTCCAGCTGCTATAGCCAAATTCAATATCTGAGGTAGGGTTACATTCAAAAAGCACATTAGTCAGTCTTTGTGTTAGAAGTTTAACATAGGCTACTGCCTGAAAAGCAACAATTGAGCATTTTGCTGTTCAAGCATGTAAGCTAAGTAGCGTAACCAACACATTGTAATGACATAATTCAGTGGTCCTGATTTGTTCCTTTTTAAGCCTCTAACACAGGGACTCGCCAGATCCAACAATGATGTAGCATTTTTTTGCCTTCTGATGAGCTTACTGTTTTTATATTGCACAACACCGGTGTTACAGAGCTGTGAGAGGAGTTTTTATTTTAAAACATGTAAGCTCAAACATTGTTAAATTACCAACCA
Organism: Notolabrus celidotus; assembly: GCF_009762535.1. NCBI lineage: Eukaryota > Metazoa > Chordata > Actinopteri > Labriformes > Labridae > Notolabrus > Notolabrus celidotus. The sequence continues at coordinate 18,693,104 of NC_048291.1, forward strand.
TAGACTTTTCTGGAGTCCCTGAGCTCCCTTGTCTCGTAGGTTCCTCTGAGTCACTGCAGTTGACGGCCATGTGCTACAAACGTGCCAGACGCTACTCCAACTACTACTATCCATCTCACCACTATCATCTCTCTTCATAAACCCTCCCTCCGAACCCAACTCGGTCAAGGCAGATGGCTGTCTAACATGAGTCTGGTTCTGCTCTAGGTTTCTGCCTTTTACAATAAGTTTTTCCTTTCTGCTGTAACTTGATGAATGCTGCTGGTGCTCTGCTCATGGTGGATTAAGATGAGATAAGGCTGAGTCCTGTCTGTATGATGGGACTGGATCTAATCCTGTCTTGATGTTTGGTCTTTGTTAATCATATAACAGAGTATGGTCTAGACCTGCTCTGTTTGTAAATTGTCTTGAGATAACATTTGTTGTGATTTGGCGCTATTTACATATAGACTGATTGATTGATGATTAAAAATTAGCTGAGGTAAGCGTTTTAAGAAAGTAGGACTTCACATGTTCACATTTTTATTCAGTTACTGATGCACACCAAAGCTCAACAATGAGAGACTGGACTACAGTGAGGCAGAGGTCACAGTCTCTTTTCACTTGGAATGGACGCAGTCATAAGACAGAGCTCCAGACGCATAGGAAATGTCACGGATCTGCCGCGGGGTCAGAGGCTTTTTCGAACCTTGATTGGATCATTTATCAGATAACCTATAAAACACAATCAGGCACCAGGAAAAGGCCACAAAGGATAATCAAATTATCTGGATAGCACTCATATAATAGCAGTCGGGGGAAAAAAAGAGAAGTGATGAAGATTTACTGTGAAGTACGACTGACGTGGCTAGATGTGCTGAAAAATGAAAATGTATTGAACAATCTGCTCTGGGAAGAGAATGTGATACAGAACATGATATACTCAGCAGAAAACTCCCTCCTGTAATGCTGCATTTGTATATTTCTTTCATTTGCAAATAGTGTTTCTACATGCTAGGTGCTTACCATCTGGATATATGGACGGACATTAGGACAAATACACACTCACTGTGAATTACATCCACATATGTATCCCTGGATTCACTATGCAGGAGTTTGTTTGAGCTTGTGCAGTAAACTCTTCATAAGTGTTTAATAGTTATAATGCAAATCATATTCATCTATTGTATCCATATATTAATGCTGTTTTCTTCCTCTTCTATCCCTTTTCTAAAAATATTTTGTAACAGTGTTATTTTTTCTCTTTAAATGAGCCATAGTTGTAATCCTTAGAAAACACTTGGCAGAATAAATCATTATGGTGCCGTCTTTAGTCAATTACAGTAAGTATTAACCCCCCAGGCCCTGTGAGTAATGTTTGAACTAACCAAGGCTCAAAATATTTCATTATCTCAGGAGGAGACTAATAAGTACTTTATTGCAGGTAGTTAGTCTAACACGGCTATCATTCAAACAAATAAACAGGCAATTTAAATGTATCTGAAGTTTAATTGTTGTGTTTAGCGTGTGGGAGAATGCTTTTGTTCAGTGTTTTCCAGTATTTCCAATGTATTCTGACAGTCCACCAGAATGTCTTTTTTTATAAACTGAGGGATGTACTTACCGGTTAAAATGTGTGTGATCATTGCCACAGCATACATTAACTGTTTTGTAACGGAGTGGGGCACTCCTTGGAATAGTGGTCCAGAGTGGTAAGGTATAGGCGTGCGTCCCCGTTAAAGAACACGGACACAGACTTCCAAGTTACAGGTGGTTTATTTAGCTGTGGTCTGTAATAACAATACAAACAAAGGAAATTACAATACTGGTATGGGACATCAACAGAATAATGTTGCACACACATACACACATGGCACTAATGTTACTAGCACCACTAAATAGTTATACAAAGTAAACAATTATAATTATAAGACATGTGATATACACAATCCTACTAGGCTGCTATGTTAGCCTGTGGCTCCGTTAGCCTCTGCTACATCGCATCTGCTAAGTGTGTCTACTCTCTGTATTAACTAACATAAAGTACTGAAACACATTCAAATAAACTCTGGCTCTAGAGGGTAAAGACCGGGAACACAGTCCTACCTTGTATTCATCAACGCACAGCATCACAGGTGGGGATAAACCGGGAAAAAGGTGAGCGAATGGGAGAGACATGACCAGACGTTTCACTCTTCAGCAGCAGAAAACAAAAGTGAAACTTAACTCTGTGATTGGCACATGACAAACGTGTTACCGTGGAAACACAGAAGAGCAGACAGATACATTACAATGATAGTCTGGGCTTTCTAACATGTTTATTTATGTATGTTATTTGAAATTATATCATTATGAAACAGAACACAGAGTCAAGAAGAAGACCAACAGCGGCTGTATATATTATTATATCACTGGCTTGACAAGCTTGGGGAACCTCCATTGGAATAACATTTAGATAATAAGAGAATGAGAGTTTCCATTCCAAAAAAATTTAGTTGATTGAGTTATTCAAATCAATTATAATACAAATCAAGACCATGCTGAACTGTATTTACTTTTATTACCCAGCTTTCTTACTGTTCTTTCAGTTGTGAAAGATGCTTGAATCTGATAACACCTTGACAACGGTTATTAACTTTCACTAACATGAGCAACGCCAGAGACAAACTGATCACACATCATGTCAAATCAATCCGCGGAAAAGAGTTCAGGCATATTTTGCTTCTGCTTGTTGACACCATACACTTAAAGGTTCCGTTCGCATCAGAACAATGTAGCAAAAATGCTATTTCGGTTAGCATGCTAAATCAGCAGACTACAGACATTTCATATCGGATCTTGTCCAACAATATTAGTAACGGCAGTGAAACTAGTGCAACTTTAAGGTCGCTAGAAAGACCGGTAACATACATTATTCAATAAAGCAACATACAGTCTTTTTATTATATAAGAACATGTTTACATGACATAATTAGGTATTTTTAGAGTAGAAATTGAGATATTCATAACGTATATTGCAATTTTATATTTGCAACCTGCTGTATCATGGTGATTAATGACTGGTTGCATGTTACAATGGCTTCCTAGTAAATAATTATCTTTTGCTCATTGAATTCCAATAAAAGATGAACAATTTAGAAAAGAAATATACAATAAGTTCGTTTTTTATTTTCGCTGTGTATTAGATACAAATAGATGTGACGTCGTTGTGCAATATGGAAAAGAATAATTTCTAGGTTTGGAATTAATTTGGGAAAAATTTGAAGGAAACTCAAAGTTTAATAGACTAAACATTTTGGTTTTATATGTTTTAGTTTGTTTAAAAAAGAAGAAACTTAGAGCAAAAATTTGCACCAAAATGCCTGATGTATCAAATATGATACAAATTAAAACTCATGTATATGAAAATTGTTGGGGTTTTTTTGGCAGAGGGTCCAATAAACACTCCATTTTCAAAGAATTAGAATTGTCTGGCAATTATTTGACGGTTCAGGCTTTACAGGGATAAAGGAGAGAGAAGAAGGAGGGCTGAATTAGGACAGTTAATGTTTAATTGACTGCAACAGTTTAAAAAAACAGTATACATAATCCATTTTAAATCAATAAAATCATCTTTTGATCGAGTTTTTTGCCAATGTGTTTATATTTTTGGGCTCTTGTCTCACCCTGTCGGGATTCTATTTCCCATAACTACCTGCTAACCATACATTATCCTTAACATGTAGTTCCTTAACCTTATAAAGGAAAAAACAACAACTCACGCTTTTTTAAACAATAATAATTTAGTTCTGGAAATTCCCTTAAACAATGCAAATGAATAGCACAAATAATTTGTATTAATAGTATGCACAGATTTAACATTTTTACAAATGATGAATTACTGTACACACTTGGTTTTAACCGTGTGCATGAACAACTTGCAAATTCGGAGCACATATAACCAATTATTACAGACAATCATTGTGTAAAACAAAACACTTGACAGCTGGTAAAATGTTAAATCTATAATCAAATATAAACCAGGGGACAGAAAAATGATGAACTACACTTCCTCTAACAAAAATCAATGAATTAACGCACTTGTTTTCTGACCACTTTTTCCCTCTTTGCAATTTAGGTAGAGTTCCTAATAACTGAAACATTTAGAAATGTTTTTACAGAGTGAGAAAGTGTAATTTTCCATCGTGCTCTGATTTGTAGTAGGCGTAATTCTGTTAATGACCACAAGATGGCATGATGGTTGACACTCTCTCCCAGTAACTGTATCTTTAAGGGCCAAGAGAGCCGGTCGGCTTTCTTTTCATTTAGTGCCTTTTACATCAGTTTACAAAACACTGATTTGCATTCATTAGAAAGTGGGAAGGAACAAGTGAGCAAATAATATTCAAACTTTTAAATCCCACAGGACAGAACAAGTGAGCAAGGATTAAATATTTAACTTTATGCAACATTATATAATATTAGTGGTACCAATGTAAAGCAGTTAGGACTCCAATGGGTAGCAGAGCAGCTTATGCCAGATCCCAGTATGTGTGTGGGGGTGTGTGTGGAGGCGTCAGGAAGGGGGGGAAGGGTAGCCATAAGTTTGTGTGAAGCCATGCACAATCTATTCAATTCTACACCCACACACAACCAAACTAACTACTGCAAGAAGCAACAAAATGCAGAAGAGAAGTAATTCAGGAGTAAATAAAATATATTCAGAAAGACACACATTCATATGCACCTGTCATTATTTACCTACACCAGCACCTACTGTCAGTCCGATTTGACCCCACTTGTCCTCCGTCCCAGGAAGTATGACGAACGCCATCAGACGAGAAAAGCTGGTCCTCCTATTTCTTGACATGTGAACAGCTGGGGTCTCCTGTGTTATGACTCCTGCTGCCACATCTGGTGAGTGTGTGTCTGTGTGTTTATGGGTGTGTGTGTTTGACTAATTTTGCCACATCTGGGAGGCAGTCCAGCTGTCCCGCTCCTCACATGTCTGGGTGGCGTCCTGCAGACACTTAGCTGTCACTCTAGGTTACCTGGAGCCCACCTCATGAGACACTGTACACGTGCATCCACACAGCCACATTTGCCCTAAGTGTGTGTGTGTGTGTGTGTGTGTGTGTGTGTATGTGTATGTGTGTTAGAGAGAGACAGAGAGAGAGAGAGGTTTGCTTATCATGTGCAAGTGAGAATCTGTGTGTGTTAGTGCTTTTGTGCATGAGACACTGGGTACATGTATATCCTCAGGGCTGAGGCTCTAGTCTTCACACCTCTTGGTTAAAAACACACCCAGAAAGTCACACCAGGCACCATAACCCAGTGTATATGGGTCAAACACCCCACTTAAAAAAACAGAACCTTTTAAAATGTGGCCAACAAATGTAAAGAGGAAAAAATGCACTCAGAGTATTCAAATTTGTCAAAAAAAAATAAATATTTTTACTTGTTTCTCAAAGATATAATCATGTATAGAAAACCCTGGAATTAATTGTATTCATACAGAAGCAATCATTCAAGAAAAACTGCATTCCATTTAAATCTGCTTAAACACCACACTCCCATAATTAATTATAATTATGAAAATTTAAATTGATACTTTTCCCCACGGTGCACAATCTCATAGATACAGAATTCTGCATATTCTTGTTCCACTGCGCTACCCAAATGTATTCCACTGAATGTGAAATATTTACAGTTTCAAACCCAGGGCATCTCTGTTGCATGGTTGCACTGTAACATCAAACAGAAAAATATAGAAGCTCCATTTTTGACATATTACTGTGGTATAGGCCAATTATATCTAACCTTAGAACCTGAAATAGAACTCAAAATTTAAAAAGGGGTGCATTAAAGATTGCAACTGTGGAGGGTTAGTTACTTTGGGTGGAGGTTTGTCCAGTGTTTCCTAGGAAATGAAACAACCTTTTATCTATGACCTCAGGGGAAGTACATTTGGAGCATAAAGAAAATCAAATACTTAGTTTTATGCCAACGTATTTATTTATTTTAAAAAGAGACTGTTTCAAAATTATAAGTAAGTGACATACAGGAGGAAGTCTGAAATTAAAGAGGGGAAAGGCAGGGAAAGGGACTTCCGTCAATCAATCAATCAATCAATCAATCAATCAATCAATCAATCAATCAATCAATCAATCAATCAATCAATCAATCAATCAATCAATCACTCTTTATTAGTATAGCACCAAATTACAACATACGTTATTTCACAATGCTTTTACAAGTAAAGCAGGTTTAGACCATACTCTATGTTAAATTATTAACAAAGACCCAACATCAAGGCCTTCCTTTTAACAGGCAGAAACCACGAGCAGAACCAGATTCATGTTAGACAGCCATCTGCTTCGACTGAGATAGGGTTGGAAAGAGGGATAGAGGAGAATAAGAGAGAGAGAGCGATGATAGTGATGAGACGAATAGTAGTAGTAGTAGTTGTTGCCGAAGGAGTCCGTCATGTCCGTAGTAGCTGGAGTCTGGAACATCCACAGCTCAGGACGTCTATGGCAACTTCTACTCATTTCAGGGATATATTTGATTCAGTTTTGCACCGCAATTCATAAAGGTGGATAATGAACTATATTTAAGCAGTCTGAGTCATGCAAACTTTGATAAAAAATTACTTTTAGAGCTTCGTAAAATCACATCAAAACTAAAATGGGCTGCATGCAAAACAAGACTTCAATGGTACCAAAGGTAAAATGTTAAAAACTGTTCTGAGTGCATAATGATATTTGAGAGAAAATGTTAAAATTAGTCATAGGTTGTTCTATCAGGGTTCAACTAAAATACATATAATGGAAGGAAAGGCCTTGGTTATTCATAAAGTGTATCATAATATTTAGCCCATCTCATCATCTCCATATTTTAAACCTCATTTAATCAGAAAATGCTAAATGTGCAATTAAGGCGAAGCTTCGGTTTTCAAGGTTGTAACAAAAGTACCAGAGTACACTCACAACAAGCATCAAATCTGACAAAAAACATCATGAATAGAATATTTAAATACAGATTTCTCTCAATTTTGCATTTTAAACAAAACATTTTCACAGTAAACATTAAATTAATTTTACTGAGCAGACCATGTGTGTAGAAATAATGTTAAATGTACCTTGAAATTGTGTAGCTCACCAAAAACTTTAACTACATTTGTCTGAGTATAGTTTTTCCATCAAACGAAATGACACATCCTCATTGTTAATCATTCTGTCAGAATGCCAGGTGACTCTAAAAGTGTGCTGCTACTAATTTCCAAACAGACATGTCCTACATGATTTCACTGACAGTGACAAATACTGTACCAGACTGACATTTCTCGCTAAATACTGCAGCATGAATCTGAATGGTCTGCAAAAGCTAGATTTAACCTTCCACTTTGTAAAGCAAAAGAGACAAGCCAGTTCTTTCATTAACTAAAACCACGGCATGTAGAGCATCACTTTCAGCATTAGAACAAACGACACTATGTTCAGTAGACTACAACGGTTACACAACACATCCTTCCACCTCTGTCTGTTTGGACACAGCTGACATTGAAATGATCAATTTAGCAAGCACTAGCATATTTCCTAGTTATTAAACTAAATGGCTACCTGTAGATTTTTACAATGAAACATACTAAACATATTTTGGACAGTAAACTGAGAAGATATATTGTTAATTTTGGCAACAAAGACAAATACAATGTATAATTTCTGGAGATAACAAGCACAAGTAACAGCATGTTATAAGTGTTTTAATGATTTCAACAACCGTTCAAGTGTGCTGAAAAACCTGAGAAAAACAGAAAAATGGGATTGGTTAAAAGTTAAGGGAGCTTTATATAGCAGCCTCTGCCATCAGTGTGTGAATGTGGAGGGAATGTGTGAATGTGACATGTAATGTAAAAGTGCTTTGAGCGGTCAGAGGACTGGAGAAAGCGCTATATAAACACTGTCTGCTTATCATTTACCATATATATATACATATGTATATATATATATATATATATATATATATATATATATATATATATATATATATATATATGGCAAGCCGTTCAGGAAATAATATATTGAATGAAAGTCTGAATATATTGAATGAAACTCGATATATATGGAATGAAGTCTGAATATATGGAATGAAACTCGATATATATGGAATGAAGTCTGAATATATTGAATGAAACTCGATATATATGGAATGAAACTCGATATATATGGAATGAAAGTCTGAATATATGGAATGAAACTCGATATATATGGAATGAAAGTCTGAATATATGGAATGAAACTTGATATATATGGAATGAAAGTCTGAATATATGGAATGAAACTTGATATATATGGAATGAAAGTCTGAATATATGGAATGAAACTTGATATATATGGAATGAAAGTCTGAATATATGGAATGAAACTTGATATATATGGAATGAAAGTCTGAATATATGGAATGAAACTTGATATATATGGAATGAAAGTCTGAATATATGGAATGAAACTTGATATATATGGAATGAAAGTCTGAATATATGGAATGAAACTTGATATATATGGAATGAAAGTCTGAATATATGGAATGAAACTTGATATATATGGAATGAAAGTCTGAATATATGGAATGAAACTTGATATATATGGAATGAAAGTCTGAATATATGGAATGAAACTCGATATATATGGAATGAAGTCTGAATATATTGAATGAAAGCTTAAATAAGTACTCTGAACACCACTTATAATCGTATTGTTTTATTGTCATCAAAGAGACTCATCTTTTATTAATGTCTCTCCGAAAATAACCTTTTGCACTTCTTTTTAGTGTTTCTGAGGGGACACATTTTCCTCTACCTCTGTAACCTGTGGTAATTTGGTCGTACTTTTTCATTACACTCACTCACTGTCAGATGATGCACACAGGTATGAGCTCCACCTGTTAACATTGAACAGGATGCTACATTATCACAAGTCATAACAAAAGTTAGCTAGCGAACTAGAGGACTGAACCACCTGAATAAAGAAGGGGCAATATCTCTAGCCTTTGTAGAAGTGTGTATAACCTGTGATGTTTAATATTTTCGTATTTTCACTTGTTTACTACCCTCCTCAATGCTTCTGCAGCCCACTGCTTCGTGTTCCTCTCGTCTCTCTGTGCAGACGGTCCGATCATCACTTTTGGATGAAACCAACTTAATAGAGAGGAGGGGTGGGTTCCTTTTTCCTATACGGATTGACTTAACAGCACATGCATTACCCAAGGGGTTGATAACCCCTTCATTAATTAAAATTGCAGTGAAAACATCTCGTGTCTCCCTCATGGTTGCATTACTAAAAGCTACGTCTAACCGGAAAACAAAATCACACCCCTATGATCACACCCCAGAAAGACAAGATGGCGCAGGCCATACATGACGTGATTTTTCATTCCATATATTCCGAGTTTCATTCCATATATATCGAGTTTCATTCCATATATATCAAGTTTCATTCAATATATTCAGACTTCATTCCATATATATCGAGTTTCATTCCATATATATCGAGTTTCATTCAATATATTCAGACTTCATTCCATATATATCGAGTTTCATTCCATATATATCAAGTTTCATTCAATATATTCAGACTTCATTCCATATATATCGAGTTTCATTCAATATATTCAGACTTCATTCCATATATATCGAGTTTCATTCCATATATATCAAGTTTCATTCAATATATTCAGACTTCATTCCATATATATCGAGTTTCATTCAATATATTCAGACTTCATTCCATATATATCGAGTTTCATTCCATATATATCAAGTTTCATTCAATATATTCAGACTTCATTCCATATATATCGAGTTTCATTCAATATATTCAGACTTCATTCCATATATATCGAGTTTCATTCAATATATTCAGACTTCATTCCATATATATCAAGTTTCATTCAATATATTCAGACTTCATTCCATATATATCAAGTTTCATTCCATATATATCAAGTTTCATTCCATATATTCAGACTTAATTCCATATATATCAAGTTTCATTCCATATATATCAAGTTTCATTCCATATATTCAGACTTCATTCCATATATATCAAGTTTCATTCCATATATATCAAGTTTCATTCAATATATTCAGACTTCATTCCATATATATCGAGTTTCATTCCATATATATCAAGTTTCATTCAATATATTCAGACTTTCAATCCATATATTCAGACTTCATTCCATATATATTAATTTCCTGAACGGCTTGCCATATATATATATATATATATATATATATATATATACATATATATATATATATATATAATAAGATACAATAAAATGAAATTATAATGATAAATGAATGAAGATAAAATAAAATATAATACAATAATATATAATAACATAATATTAGATTAAAAAAATGTCTGAGGCTTCTCAAACAGAAACATTTGGTGGTTATCTGTTCTCTGCTTCCCTTTGTAACATATGAAAATGTTTGGGTCTAAATTGTATTTTTATTATTATTATTATTATTATTAATATTATTATTATTATTATTATTATTATTATTATTATTATTATTATTATTATTATTATTATTATCAAACAGAAACGTTTGTTTGTTCTCTGTTCTCTGCTCCCCTGTTGTAACATATGAAAATGTATGGGTCTAAATCTGTTTGTTCAATCAAAAAAAATTTAATTTCCATTGGGAGCTAAAACAATTTTTAATTACAATGTTAGAGAGCAAATAAATAACTGATTCTAACAATAATATGCCCTGGAATTTAAATAATTGTCATTTACAGAACAAATAAAAACATAAGGGAGCCCAGAACAACAGTGGATGATTTATTTTATGACCAAACTAATTCAAAATCAAAATATGGAATGTTTTCAGTGTGTATAAGGTACTGTAAATCTTGGATTTTCCTGTCTATTTCAGAAGTCATCCTTGGTGCGTCCGCCTCAATGTGTAAAAGGGAGATTGTAATACTGTACTCCACTATCAGTGTGCCAGCAGTGTGTCTCTTTTTATTCTGTCATCGTGGAGTAATGCCAGCTCTGAACCTCAGGATCAGTGCAACATGCATCTCCCTCTAAGCACTCCACCACTGAAGAATCTCCACTCTAATTAACTGAGATTACAGCAATTAGCAGACCATTAATCACACCCTTATTAGTTTAGCCAGGCAGAGAGAGGGGAAGAGTGAAGATAGGGATGGAAAGACGCAAAGTGCAATCAGATGGGAAAGAGAGGAGGAGGAGGAGGAGAGGATGCAGGAGAAAGAGAGAGGTTCTCCTCTTGGCACTGGAGCCGGCTGTGTTTTCACACTGCCTCCTGTTTCACAATGTGTAGCTTTAGAAGCAAAACAATGCCTTGCTGATTAATGCATGCCTGTGCGGTGTGTGTGGTTAAACTTATGCGTTATGGGTTTAAATGACATGAACACACACCTGCATCCAAGTGCAGATTCTACACACGAAAGGAGGAAGATTTTGAGAGACTTAGTGTGTAAATACTTACGAGTACTGTTCGTTGGTGAGTGTGTGTGTGTGTTAGTGGGTGGGTGGCAGAGTGTGAGTTTGGGCTGGCATGAGTACTGCGATGTCAAAGCAGGTGTGTATGTGTGTACATATGAGCCTGGATGCATGGTGTTGTTGTATCAGTAAGAATATATGTATTTAGGTATGTGTGTGTGTAAGGGTGAGGCAAAAAGGAAGCGTGTGTGTTAAGGGAAAGAGTGAGAGTGAAGCGGCTTCAGACAATGAGTTTCTAAATACACTCCCTCTGATACCATCTTCTCTTTGCCATTCTCACTATCTCTATTTTACCCCCCACTGCACCCCTTTCCCCCCTCCATCCCCTCCCTCCCCTCCCCTAACTTGCCTCCCCTCGTCAGCAAGCGGGGTCAAATGTTATTCTCTCCTCGTTGTCACGGTTGCCAATCACCTCACTTTCTGTAGCAACTGTTTCCGAGGCAACGGAGGGATCCGGTTGCCAGGCTCCAAGAGCAATGCATGTGATTGTTATTTATTTATTTAATTCTATCTTTATCTATTTGTTCATTCTAAATGCGTCTGCACTTGTGCTCACGTGCGCGCCCTCCATGTGCCAGAATTACACATGTATGAAAACACACATACAAACACACACACTGTTATCACTGTTCCTGTTACACTCTTTCTCTTGCTCACACATGCACACGTACATGTAGTGTAATGTATGTGTACACACACACACACATACAAACACCTCCGACTGATATGACCCTAGCGCTAACTAACTAACCCATCTGCATTTACCACAGGTGTAAAACGTGCACATTGGATGACAAACAGTGATTATCATAGCAATAAGGATCCTAATCTGAGCCCTGCTCTCCTCCTGGCCTTCTGTTCCCTCCTCTCATCTGCCACGTCTCACAGGAGCGGCACAGAGATAAAGACAGGCCCTAATGAGAGGGCTCTTATTGCACTATGATTTCCTCCCTCTGGCCCCCCCCCCCCCACGCCCCATATACATTCTATCTGCCGCATCCTTTCTCCCCATCCATCCATCTATCCATCTATCCCTGCAGCCCCTCCTGCACGCATCAGGCCTTTTGTTTGTCTGGATAAATATAACACAGTAATTGTAATGGAGTGACCCATTGAGAGGGAAATTACCGCTATCACAGCGTGGTCAAATTCAAGGCACACTAATTCATTCAGAGTCTGTTGTCTCTGTTTGCTTTAGTGCTGAGGTTATTACAGACATGAGAAGAGGGGGGCAGATCGGATAGAGGGAGGGCTGAGGAAAGAGGATGGAGAGTGAGGCTTCAGTTGACCAGGTTGATGCTGACGGAGGGTTGCTTTGATGTCAGCTCATTCACATTATGTCACCTACTGGACTGTTCCTTGACCATGTATGCAATGTTTTTCTGTAGCTATTCTACAGAAAAGACGACACACCAATTACGTTTGTAACCGTAAGCCCTGTAGGAAGTAAGGGATGAAGAAAAGTAGATAGTGTAAGCAGTGGTACTGGTTATACACTACAGTACAGATACAGACTAGGTAGAACAACATAAAATACTGAAGAAACAAATGTAAGAAATATTCACCAAATGTATGTAAATATTAAAAACTCACAAGCAGAACAACCTTTATGACCTAGAGAAGCAAATAAGACCACCATGAAGGAGACAGGCTATTTGTGTTTAGTTATCTTAAAGTCTGAAATGGCTTCCCGGGGGTAGGTGTCAACTTTTTATGGCATTTTCCACTGCAAATATTCACAATGAGTGAGTGTTAAAATACAGAAGGATATCATCTTTTGTTAAAACAAACCCTACTTCACATGTAATGGACAAGATCATAAAGAGATAAGAGGTACCACTTTGCCCACAGGGGGCGCCAAGATCCACATGGACTAATGTTCCTTACAGGAGCTTTAAATCATCTAAAAAAAAAAGGAATATCATGAAGACCTTACGTCCAACATTTCCTGTTGTGCCACCAGCAGGTCAAATTTTTTACGTAAGGTACCTCAACAACTATTACAGGAATCTTAACAGAATTTTTTAAAGACATTCATGGTTACCTTGACTTCTCTATATTTGAGAAAAGTGGATGCAGATGTTTTGTCCAACAAAATCCCTTTCATTTCAGCACAAAGGGACACTGTTATTGTAAGAAAAAAAAGAAGTGGGAGGGGGGCAGCATCATTTTGTTTGCCACTGAAAATTTTAAATGCTGCCACAGAAGTCCTGCTGCTTTGGACGTTCCAGACTCCAGCTGCTACAGACATGTTGGACTCTAGCGGCAACAACTACTACTTCTACTACTACTACTACCACTATTCATCTCATCACTATCATTGCTCTCTCTCTCTCTCTCTCTCTCTCTCTCTCTCTCTCCCTCTCTTATTCTCCTCTATCCCTCTTTCCAACCCAAACTTGGTCGAAGCAGATGGCTGTCTAACATGAGTCTGGTTCTGCTCAATGTTTCTGCCTGTTAAAAGGAAGTTTATCCTTGCTGCTGTAACTGGCTAAATACTGCGAGGTGCAATGCTCATGGTGGATTAAGATAAGATAAGATCAAGTCCTGTCAGTAAGAGGGGACTGGATCATATCCTGTGTTGATGTTGGGTCTTTATTAATAATTTAACTTAGAGTACAGTCTTGACCTGCTATGTTTGTAAAAGCGTCTTGAGATAATGTATGTTGTGATTAGGCGCAATTCAAATAAAAATTGATTGAAATGTTAATCAAGTCTTTTTATGTCAGAAATATGGTTTAAAACTGACAGATTTTTGGGTATGTTGCTACTTTTAAAATTCAGCTGTTTGAAAAAAGAAAAGAATCCAAAGACGGATTAATCTCCCTTATTCTGAGATGAGAAAATAAAGGTTTTTGCCATTAAAAGCTTGACCAAACATGACTTTGTTGTTTCACTATGAAACATAACAGTTTATCTAAATTAGATACACATCTTGTGTACATGGTTAATCTATCTATAATTTTTTTTTGGGGGGGTTAAGGCAAAGTCTCAGTAATAATCAGATATCATAGAAAAAACAAACTACTGAAGCAGGTAATCAGTGTAGGCAGGGAAATCAATTGGATCTTTAATTGCTGTGTGGAAGAAGAGACAGAAAAAATACACAACTACACACACACACAAACACACACACACACGCACACATATACACACACACACACAGTGATAGAGAGACAGTGGCACTGATGCGAGTGGAGTCTCTAGGGAGTGGCGTGGAGAATCCTCTTGGCTGAGAATTTCCAGGGTTTAGCACACAGACACAGATTCTGTCAAAGGGCCTTTTACATGGATGAGCCCCGGCATTACATTCGCCCACTGTGAAATAGAAGGATTTGAATAATCTTATTACACCCCATTACAATAACACTAATATGATCCAATATCCTACAAACTATACTACAATGGGGAAATTGACAGATTTGACCACCCTACAGAATACCAGATGGGGAAAAATGGTCATTGAAAACAACGTTGGTATCACTATTTCTTCACTTATTACAGCTCTTAAAAATAAGTTTGATCAAAAAAGCAGTAGAACCTTATATTACATCATTATTTCAGTCACAATATCTAATGTAATATAATATTCTGACACTGAAAAGTTAAATATTAAAGCAGTTAATTGTTGTGTTTTAAGTACTAGAATAAAAGTAACTGGCTCAACTGATCCCATGTATTTTTTGTATATAACAATACAATGTGTGCTTGTTACATACTATGTATTGGTAATAAAAAACACATTTTAAGTATGAGTTTTAACTATTTTTGATCAGGCTATAAAATAAAACTCAAAGCCTTTAAATTAACTTTTTTTTCAATTGAAATTGCGACTTTAAAACGTTGATTTATTTAATAGCAGTAATTAATACATGTAAAAAAGAAAAAACTGGTTTAAAAGTAAGTACATTTCAAGCTGTGGTTTTCAATCAACTTGTTTAAATATGTTTCTTGAGTTGATGTTTTGGTTGTAAAGAACAAGTCCACATTTTTCTGTTTTTTAAGTGTAACTACATTTGTCAGTATGTCAATATTAAATTAAATCACTAGATGGGGAATATTCCCAAACTTGCTTATGCAAAAATTACATCCACATTACACACAAGCAAAAATAAAAAATAGAATAATACAAAAAAATCCATTGCTCCTTTGAGGAACCTTTAGTTTGTGTCAATTTTGGTGCCCCCTGTAGACAAAGTTGTACATTATGTCTCTTTACTTATCTTGTCCTAAGCATGCTAAGTTAGCACATTTTCATCCTGCTTTCTTCAAACAGAGAAAGATATCGTTGGTTGTGAATATTTGCTGTTGAAAACATATAAAAATGCTGTTTCTTTAGCATATTGTCAACCATCTGGTCCGACACCTACCTCCTCACGGTGGTTACAGGCATTAAGAAACATAATAAAATAATATTAAGTCCTGTTGCTGATAGTCTGATAGATGTTTCATGACTAGTCAAAGACTCATCACAGGAGCTTTAAAGTAGCACAAGACTGCAACAACGGATTCATTTTACCAGAGTAAAAAAAGTTGTGAACATACAGTTACACTTACTTGTTATTAGTGTTTAGCAAAATGTCACTAATGCGACGGTGATGGCGCAAAATTATTATATATATATATATATGTGGTTTTGTGTATGTAGTTGCGTGTTAAAGACCCATGTTCACTCGGCACAGTGGTTTTTAAAGCTTTGTCTCTGCTAGTTTGGCTAAAAATGATGAAGGGTTTTAACAGTGAATCAAATGAGAAAGAAAAAGTCATATAGACTAACAGTGAGATAAGTATTAAATAAGTGTTAGGAGCCAGCATGTTTCACATTCACTTGCCGTCATTCATAAAGTTTCACTTGGAACTTGAAAGACGCAAGACCGATTGTGCTAACAATGGTTTCTATCTATTATGTATCCATGTTTATTTTGCATTCACAAAATCCAGATCTATAACACTCAATTTCATGTCATCCTTTTACTACAAAGTGTGCGACTTTAAACCCTTCTACAAGTAACCCTGGCTAACAGAAAAATTAAGTATATTGATATTATGAAGTATTGTATATTCATTTGAAATGAAGTGAATCAAAAGCATAGAGCAGCAGTAAACGGAAAATGAAAACATTTATGTAAAGTACATTATAGCCTGTGCAACAGAACCTTAGTAAATACTTATTTTTTCCAACCGCTTGGTCAGACTTCACCTTATTAACACAGAGCCGTCCTGGGTCTGTCTTATTGTCTCTGTCTCTAATACTCCATTTCCTTCTCTCCTTGCCCCTCCTCTGGGCAGCTCCACCAACAGCTGAGAGTGGACTGAGATTTATGTCTGACTTTCTAAATGTGTTCCTGCCCGTGCCCGCCAGCCTGTCTGGATATTGGATTTGCTCTTTGACTGTGACCTTATACACGGCGAGCCACGGAAGCCAGTGCAACTGCTGGACCTTCTGTCCTGTTGTGCAGAGTCGTGTCTTCCTGCCATCAGGGGGCTCAGCAATCCCCCCCACCCACCCAAAACAGATCCTAAAAAAAACTCTACCCAACCCCCCTCCTCCATGTGCACTTATTGGATTCCCCTCCTCAACATGCACTCTGATAAGGGCATCTGTCAAGTGAATGAACAATCAGAGCTAAAAAGGTGTGTGATGCACGCATGAAAGGATCTTACTTCCTGCAGAGGCAGAGAGGATGCTGGGTAGAGATACCAGAAAAGTCTCAGGGCCACAAGCAGAACTTCATCATAGATGATCCTTGCATGAAGCTCCTGTCTGGAGGAGGGTTTAGTCCAAAATTTCTTTGCTGCTGAGGGTGATGGCTTCCGCTCAGCTACGCGTATTCTCAAGCAATAACATCGACATCTGTATTATCAACCCAAGAATACCCGTGGTCGAGACGGGAGCAAACAGCCATGCCACCTCACTCCCCTCCACCTGCTCTTCTCTCACTCACTCTTGTATCCCATCCCCCCCTGTCAGCCGGAGAGAGATGGAGGGAAGGGTGGAGATTTCATAAGCTGCTGCAACTGTCCAGCTCCTGCAAAAAAAAAAAGAGTATGGACTTTTTTTTTTTTATGTTGATTATCAAAACTATCAGGGCTGTAATATTTGTTTTCTTATCTCTACTTAATCAAATAACAATCTTTGAGAATATCTTCAAAAAGTGAAAGAAAGCCTGTTGCCATGGGAGTAATTCCAATATGGTTACCAGTATCAGAAATGCTCCTGATTCATTATCATCTTAGATGTGCTATTGGATATTGGTGAACATACAAGTCAATGCACGTATCCACTATACTAATTTATCAGTCTGGGAAAATATCAACCTCTTTCTTTCATTTTAAAAACAAGACTAAACAGACTACTAAATACTGGTTTAGTGACACATAAAAGAAGCATTTTTAAGCAATGAGAGCAACAACAACAGTGCGATGCTAGTTGAGGGTAAGCTAGCAAGCTAAGAAATGTTAACAATACGTTTTTTTCCACGTCTAGCAATTTCATTGGATGGTATTTTTAATTGCTTGGACCCACATCCAAGTTTTTGAGTATGATCTTAGAGAAGAAAATGGTATGGGACAGTTTGTACCTGTAGCCTGATTTTGATTGGCCACAAATCCAAAGGAAACTAGTTTACGACAATGCGCGACAAAGCAGAGCATCAGATCATCAGATTTGAAAATATATCCTCCATTATTCCTTTCTTTTTTTTTAAAGGCAGTTTAAAAGATGATTCAGTTTCAAACATTGACTGTAAAAATAACGGACTTAGTATCCTTGATGTCACCCATCTGTTTCTGAAGCACTGTTTTAAAGCTAATCATTGGCGGTAGCCATATTGGAAATGCTGAACTCAACCTAACTGCTGTCGAGCAGTGTGAGGTAAAGAGGCAGGCTTTAAGCTTCCTAGCCAACAGCTACAGTGTTCCCGCCTGTCAATCAAGTCAGCTATGCCTCTCGAAATAGGAAATAGGAACCTGGAGAAATCTCAATATCTTCGAAACTGCCATGTTATGAAAAAAATTCACCACCTAAAGATCTGCTTTTTTTTCAAGTGGTGTGTATGTGGTTTCTGGTACTTCTGAAGCCAGCCTCTAGTGGACACTTAGAACTGTAGTTTTTAACATCCACATTGGCTTCAATTCTCATGGCCTGAGGTTGCCGCTTGTTTACAACAAACTATTCAATGAACTGACAAACTGTTAGAGCTTCAAGAGCATATCTTCACTGCGTCATACTTCAATATATTATATGCCCCGTGTTAAATTTGCTTTCAGGGAGGAAAAAAACAAAAAAACAATTGGAAATTCATGACAAAAAGGTAAGTAAATCATGAGTCATGGTTTAACGAAATGCTTTGTTTAAGGAGTCTATTTTTTATTGTGTGGGAGCCCTCACAGTTGTTAATACATTTAGCCAACTACAATGTGACAATGAAGCCACCGTTCTTTCCAGTGTTGAAAATATTCGTTCCCCACGATTACTTCTGCCACACAAACTGTATCTGCAGACAGCAGCAGGCAAGCAATAAGAGCAAAAGAAGAGGGAGAATGTGATGGACTGCCGAGCTTACATGAATAGCCATTTTGTCATCGCGCACTAGGGTGCAATAAAGTTTTGAGCTTTCATTTCTTCAATGCTTGGAACCCCTGGCTGAGTGCGAGTAAGGAAGTGGGAGATGTGAGCTTTGCCACCCCTGTCCCTGTGTTTATCAGTGAGCGCCACAGTCACACGCATACATCTGAGGGAGTGAGGGCTGCCCCCGCAGTGCTGCAAGCTCAAGCCCCCATGCTGCACACATGAGAGAAACCAGGAGAAAGGGAAGGAGAAAACCAAGCAAATAGATAGAGAGGAGGAGGTGGTAGTGAAACGGGGAAAAAGAGGCAGACTGGGAGGCAGTATGTGCATGTGTGTTTTTACGTGTACAGGAGATTGGACTGCATTGGAGGGAGAGACAGAGTAAGAAGGCAAAGGGAGAAATGAATAGGGGGAAATGCAGCAAACAGAATGGGGTAAAAAAAAAGCAGAAGAGTGTGTGTAATCTAAAAATGAAATATAGAAAGCAGGAGGGAGAAAAGGAGAGAGAGGGAGGGGTATCAGCTGGGTTTGGACTGTCATTCTACGACATGATTGGCTGTGTCAGTAAGAGATAAGCAGTCTTCACATCCCTCTGCCCTTGCATCTTCAAGGCCCTGGAATCAAATGGTGGAGAACACCGCTGCACGCTCCTCTGCACTGAAAGAGACTACATGAAAGGAGTGATTCCTGCTATTATTCTAAACACCTCTGCATGTGAAATACCACACTTTTTCAAAGAGATGGATGTGGTGGTGGTGGTGGTGGTGGTGGTGGTGGTGGTGGGGGGGGGGGGGGGGGGGGGGGGGGGGGGGGGGGGGTTCTTGTGGTTCCGAGGCCCTGAGATCTCAAATCCCTGTCTTAACAACTCTTTCTTCCTCTTCCTCTCACCATAAGCTCTCACATTAGACTGCATTAGAGAGGGAGATGGAGCGAGGAGGAGAAACTCCCCTACGTCTCAGGACCTACAGGACATAACATCTCTGCTCTTAGCTATCCCCACAGCATCAGGTCAGTCTCCCCAGACTCAGTCAACCACTTCCCATGTGTCATCGCAGAGAAATCCCCAAACTAATCCTTAACCCATTACTATAAGCTCTGCGCTCTTGTATAGATCTGCAGGATTATAGAATAGGTAGGTATTATAAGGTATTACTAGGTATTAGTTTTTTAAGTAGCAGCATAAACCTTCATGTGATGACACAGAGGTCCAGCGAAAGTTTTAAACAGTCTTTCTGTTGATACAAAGTGCTTTCTTGTAGCAAAGGGAATTAGAGGATGATGTAAAATTTAGAGCACAAACCTTTTTATAAATCCACAGTCTGGACCCACACATGGACGATTGATTGCGCATATCTGAGAGTATTGGAATAAGAGCAAGTGTTGTAATGTTTAAGACCATGTGAGGATAAAACACACACACACACACACACACACAGACACACACACACACACACACACACACACACACACACACACACACACACACACAGCTGAGCTCTTCTAAAAAAGACAGACTGTCGGCGAGGCTACATAGGCATAACCGGCAATCTCTAGTGTGCTCCCAAACAGCTCCCCACTATGCGCCGCATCAATTATTCAACATATTTATCTATGCAATTTGACGGCCTCTCCCCTCTAAAGCTCTGAACAAATTGCAGAAGCAGGCGGCTAATATCACTTCTGGGTCTGTGGCTCAAATCAGCGTGCCAGCAAAAACCCCAGAGGCCGTGCACAAGAGGCTGTAAACAATCACTTGACACTTGGCACTATATTTTTTGATCTGTCGAGCTAAATGCAGGCTGTAAACTCATGGACACCTCTGCTTGGAGACAATCATACTGCAGGTAGGGCCTTCTTTTATGAAAAGACAATGGTGGTAAATGTGAACGAGGGACCTGTGGAGCTTTCTCGATACTGACAAAACCAAGCATCCCTTCCCCCATTGGTATACACACACCAACACATACACATCCTAACCCCTCCTCATCCCTTTCTTTCTCTTCCTCTTCACCAAACCGGCATTTAGCATGACACACTCCAAGGAGCCTGGGTAGCCAATTATCAAACAGATGTCAATGTATGCGTTACAATACTAAGGGGAGCCCAATTACCACACAGATGTTTTGTTTTTCCTACTCTCACTCCTTTTTTTTTCTTTTTACCCAGCATCCTCTCTGCCCAAGACCCTCTGAGGATGGCCCAGTCCCTCCCCCGCACCACCCAAAAAACCACCCTTCACCAGTCACACCAACTGAAGTGCACGCATGTGTACACACACATGCACAAACGCAGCCTTTAGCGAGCCAAATGGAGAGCATGTGGATGTCAATCAACAGGGTAGAAAAGAGGGAGAGGAGGAGGAAGGGGGTGATTGGGGAGGGAGTAGGGGGCATGTGTGTGTGGGTAGATGGGTAGTGGGCCGCAGACTGAGGAGAGTGGGGCCACGGATCAGAACCAAGGACAGCTCCCAGTGGACAGCTTTGCTGTGCTACTAAATAGAAGTCTCTTCACACACACACACACACACACACACACACACACACACACACACACACACACACACACACACACACACACACACACACACACACACACACACACACACACAAAGTAATGGGACACACACGTATTGTTAAAAAGCACAGTTACCCAAAACGAATGTAAACAGACACACATGCATAAATACATGTGCAATCTAATAATCAACTATTTTCCCTCTTCATCCTTCCTTCTTAATGGATTCCCAAAGCTTCAGCCAGTCTTATTTCCTCCTCTTTGCATCTCCTCTTTCCTCCCTTTTCCTCTTGCTGTGTGAATGTGTGTGTCTCTGTGTGTATGTGTGTGTTTGGGGGGGGTGGGAGGGCAGAAAGCCTAAAAGACAGAGAGCCCGCTCCAAGCTGAGCCCACATGAAACTGAGGAGATGGAACTTTATGTCTCTCTTTGCTGCTTGATCAATAGGAATTTAATGGACAAGGATTGAGTTCAGGGAGTTCATGCTTGCCAACGTGCCTGAGGGGCTGAGCACATGCACGCTGAGAGGCAGGCAGGCAGGCAGGCAGGCAGGCAGGCAGGCAGGCAGGCAGGCAGGCAGGCAGGCAGGCAGGCAGGCAGGCAGGCAGGCAGGCAGGCAGGCAGGCAGGCAGGGAGGTTCATGCACACACTCATACACAGACACATACACTTATTCAAATTGATGTTCTTTCTCCATAGCACACACACACATGTGGTGCCACATGCTCTCACAAACACACCCAAGCTGCCAGAAGCTGCAGATTGAATTGCAAATGCATTTAATTCAATCAATTGTGAGCTATAGGCAGAATTTGCTTTGATAGGCATTGAAATACTAACTCACTGACTGTTGAATTGAAGGGTGGTATAGTGGTGTTAGTGGTTTGTGGTGGTGTTGGAGGAGAAGGGAAAGGGTAGTCTGTAGGAGAAATCTTGCATATTTCATTGAAGTGACCTGAAACCAATCAATTGAAGAGCACATCAGATTCTAAGAGCCCTTGTATGAGAGCAGCTCGTGGAGTTAAAGTGCAGTGTTTAGCCCACATGGATGCTGACAGAAAACTAACACCAGATTGCTGTGCAACATAAAAGAGAATGTGAGATGAAGGCCTGAGAGCCTGAAGTAGACATACAGTACATTCACTATAACATCAGCCCGCTGTTTAGTCTGGCAACATTCTGTAAAACTCGATTCCATGATGAGATGCCTGATGGATTTATGATGAATTGAATTTCAATTTGGATTAATTCTAGCATTTGATCTAGCATTTGTCACTTGTGTTATTTCTATCAACCTTTTATCTACTTTTCAAACTGTTTTGGAATTTTAAGCTTGATTAGAAAGGAAAATGAAATCACTCACATCTGCAGTATAGTGCAGGCCGTTCACTCTGAAGAGGAGGGAGACGAGGGGAAGTGGCAGCAAATGTAAGCAACAAGCGGAGCCAAACTCTTTTATCTTACTTCAGTCTCGCAGAGATAAAGAAAAAGAACTCCCGAGCAAGTTGGAAAATTACTACACAAGGAAAATCATGAATGAATGAGTAAAGATGACAAGAAAAAAAGGGTAAGACAGGCAAGCCACGGTTTTTCTGTTCAATGCGACTCAAATAAAGAGCACTTTTTCCTCCTGCTCCTCCTGCTGCTGCTGCTGCTCCTCCTGCTGCTCCTCCTCCTCCTCCTCCTCCTCCTCCTCCTCCTCCTCCTCCTCCTCCTCCTCCTCCTCGGTGCTTTCACAGAGTGGCGAGTCTTTATGGACGCTGGTCAAACATTTGAAGAAAGCCCACCTGACAGAGCTGTCAGCTTTACGCACAGCACTGTAGCCATATTGGCCACACATTTCTGCGTGAATCTGAGTCCTGCGATAATTCTATTACGCACCATTCAAGTCAAACGGATTATGTGAAGAAAGGCAGCAGCAGCATCTCCGGTGAATTGATTCATACTCACCCCATTGTTGGAAGTCTGTCAATCCATCCTTACGCGTTCAACTCGATGGTATTGGCAATATCTGGAAATCACGTAGTGAGGGGGAAACGCCCCCTTTCTAACTCTCTTTTTCCTTCTATCTCATGCTTCCTCCAAAAAAGCCCTACCCTGTTATAGAAAAAGAAGGGAAAAAGGAAAAAGATCCGAGAGGCAGACACTGTACACCCTTTATCCTTCCTTTAGATCCTGGAATCTCAGGCTCCGCTTCTGCCCTCACCCTTCTCTCTCTCTTCTCTCTCTCTTCTCTCTCTCTCTCTCTCTCTCGCTCTCTCTCTCTCGCTCTCTCTCGCTCTCTCTCTCTCGCTCTCTCTCTCTCTCCTCTCTCTCTCTCTCTCTCTCTCTCTCTCTCTCTCTCTCTCTCTCTCTCTCTCTCGCTCTCTCTCTCTCGCTCTCTCTCTCTCTGCTGTGCTGTCTCGCTGTGCTGTCCTCCCATTGTTGCGAATCAAGCGTGGTCAAAGGGGCGCGGCGGAGGCGACTCAATGACTGTGGCTTCTCCACAGAGGAGAAGCAGACTGAAGTGCACACATCCTGGTGATGGTGATGCTCACTGATCAGGATGTGGTGACAGACTGGATAACCTGCTGGAGGATGTATCAGGTGCAAGGCTTATAATAATAATAATAATAATAATAATAATAAAAATAATAATAATAATAATAATAATATTTATTATTATTATTATTATTATTATTATTATTATTATTATTATTATTATTATTATTATAATTGTAATAATAATTATAATAATTATAATAATTATAATAATATTAAAGTAAGAGTGCATGTAAATCTAAGTATAAAAGATGCAATTTTAGCCTAGTGATTTTTTTTCCACTGTCTCAGTGTCTTAATTCCAATAGGCTTTAATAAGCACATTAAACAATAGTCTCTAACTAAGGCTTGGAAATTATTCAAATGTAACCTTCACCAAAGTGTTCAAATGATAAACCTGCACACCGGGAGACACTCATTAGGCAGTGGCAGGCTGCCTGGAGAGCTCTGCTTTGGAGCCGTTTGCCCTGAACATGACCGCGTGGCGCGTTAGGCTAATTAACTTTTCAAAATTACAGATGGTCCCGCATTTAAATTCTGGGCCCAATGATGGACAATTTCTGTATTAATTCAGTGCCCCGCCTCCCTTGCTTCAAAAATAACCATTGTGCATAAAATTAGACCCATCTAGTGCCTTTCGTTCTCTTTAAAGTGGTGTTTCCAGCTGCAGCACATAATAGAAGCTGATGGACAGACGGTAAGTGCATTACCGCCTGATGCACAAGTAAAGGAAGTCTCACTGCCTGCCCATTCATGAGGCACAATCTGTGCATGTGTGTGTCTGTGTACTGTGGCCCACTGCAGCTCCCTAGAAGCAACTTCTCAGTGACTGGCTCTGTATCCATCCTAATCCAATCCCATGGGATTTCAACTAGTTGAATTTCCTTAGCGAGAGGACTGGCAGCTTCAGCGGGATCTCTGCTTCCCAAATCTCTCCAAACCTTGCCTCATCCGCCCAGGGATTACATAGCTTAGATCCCTGGGTAGCAGTGGAAGTAGCTAAAGGCACTAGTGGTAGTAGTAGTGGTGGTGGTGTTGCTCCATCACTGCATAAAGGCTCAGTGTTGCTGACAAGGTGGGTACAATGTGGGACTGCGCCACCATTCATCATGGTTTTATTATTTGTCAAACTGTATCAGGATGCAGTGTTTTACTGGCCTGACACTGAAGGTGGATTTACTTTATATCTTCAAGAGGCCTGTGCTGAGAGAGCACGCACACATACACACACAGACGCCATATCTGACCATATATCACTCTGTGGCTTATACAGCTGTATTACATAACACTGCTGCATGCTGACTGTCAGTCACTCAATGGTTTAATATTTTCCAACACATTCTAACTATGCATTTCCCCAATTTGGACAGACTTTGATAAGGATATTATAAGAAATGTGTCCTATATGATTCTGAGGTCATTTTCAAACCAGTATGACCCCGACTGAGATGGGACAAAAATCATAGAGTCCAGACAGGACAGTCCAAAGTCCTGCGCCCCTACTGTTTCCTGGCTGTTTGTCTCTTTCGTTCTCTAATTTCTTCTCTCTGAGTCTTTTCTCAGTCTCCCCCCCTCCTCTTTTGCAGTCTGCTCAGATCCCTCTGGTATGAGCACATTTCTCATTCCCTCTCCTTCTCTCCCTCACCCTCGCTCCCTCAAGATTGCTGCTTTATTAAAGACTCTCCCTATCTTTCATTTGCCACTCTCCCCACCATGCTACCCACTCCCAGACTCTCTGTGTTTTTTATTTATTCTCTCTTTTGCCCCCTCCTAAACGCACACATCATGCCGGCTTTGCATGCATCAATTGCTCAGCAGACATTTCTGTATAGACTTTCCAGCTCCTGTCTTTACCCTCCCTGTTCTCTCAAAACCAATGGCAATAGAAGGAATAAAAGGCTTCTCATTTCTCTGCTCTCTTCACCCAATCTCATCCCTCTCTTTGTTCTCTCTCTACATCCCTCCTGCCCTATGTGCTCCCTCCATCTCTCTCCCTCTTCCAGTGCTCCCTCCATCTCTTTCAGACCCAGGGCAGCTATATTTAGCGGCAGGTTAACTGCTCCTGTCAAAGGTCTGATTTGTATTCTCTGCATGCAAGTCTGACTCTGGCCTCGCAGCAACACAAACAAAGGCCCTAGTTTGAATATGCACTGAGCCCAGTGGCTTAGGAATCAAAGCCCTCTCTCTGCCCTGTTGCCAGTGGCGCCACCTGCTATGGAAGGGGAGGGTTGATGATGATGATGAGGCACTGGTGGCGGTGGGGAGGAGGGGGAAGGTGGTCGCTGGGACTAGGAGTCAAGCTCAATTCAGTCCAAATGCACACATTAATGCGGGGAGGAGCAACCTGGCTCAGTGAGCCCACTTGGCTGTGTTGCACCACTCTCTCTATCTGCTGTGGAGGGAGGAGAGGGGAGTAAGGGAAGGGTCGTGCCCCTCTACCTTTCTCTCTGCAGGACAAGAATAAGAGAGCAAGAGGGAGGTACAGGAAAGGGAAACAGGTCAGGAGCCCTCACAAAAGATATGAGTGAGGAATAGGAATCTCCCCTTTACTTAAAGTTTGCCTCAGGCACAAATGACAGGGGGGATTATACTGAAAGGGACCTACATTATAGTACACCACCACTGTACACAGATGGACACATGGGGAGCCTATACAGTTGAGCTTTAGGAGAGGTGAGAAGCACCCCACTGCTTTTGCTGCCTGGTCTCATCTGGTCTGGCAGTGGGTTCTGGATGACAGGCTGAAATGGCATCATGCTACATCCAGATATCAAAGTCCCTTTTACACTGCCAGCTCTTGCAGGGGGACTTTTACATTCTTATTCTGCCTCACTGTTCTGTATAAATATAGAGAGATGGGATGAAGGAGCAAAGTTGATCCGTTGTTAAGCCAAACTGTTCATGCTTTATGCCTCTGATGCCTCTTGATGTGTAAATCTTCCTTTATGGTGCAGTTGTGGAATGCATTGCTACACAAAGAGCTTCAGTCACTCTGATCAGAGGCAATGAGATCCACATATCCCACATACTGATGCCTCAACTGACAATTTACAGGTATGACTGTCAAAGTTGTAAAGGTATAATAAAACCACGGCAGATTTTCTGTTAAAACTCCCTGTATATTTAAAGCAATTGATTTGAGATGGAAGTAGACAAAGCAGTTTTTTTAATGCTAGCTTGTCAATTTTGATGCAAACAATGGCTATACATGGCATGCAGGCCTCCATCACTTACTTTACTCTCCTTGTCCCATTAAGTTAATGACCATAGACCTTTCTGAGTCCCTGAGCTCCCTTGTCTCGTAGGTTCCTCTGAGTCGCTGGCGTAGACGGCTTCCTGCTGTGGACATGCCGGACTCAAGCAGTAACAGCTACTACTACTATCTGTCTCATCACTATCATCTCTCTCTCTTTTGTTCTCTATCCCTCCTTCCAACCTCAACTCGGTCGAGGCATATGGCTGCCTAACATGAGTTTGGTTCTACTCGAGGTTTCAGCCTGTTAAAAGGAAGTTTTTCCTTGCCGCTTTAACTAGCTAAATATTGCAAGGTGCAACACTCATGGTGGAATAAGATGAGATAATTTCAAGTCCTGTCAGTAAGAGAGGACCAGATTGTATCCTGTCTTGATGTTGGGTTTTTGTTAATATTTTTAACATAGAGTACGGTCTTGACCTGCAATGTTCGTAAAGGTGTCTTGAGATAACGTTAGTTGTGATTTGGCGCTATACAAATAAAGATTGAGATTGAGATATACAATTATATGTTAGCCCTGTAAGTTGGTTGAAATCTGGTTTTCTGAAATGTTTGATTTTATAGTGTTTTGTAGAAGGAATAAAAAATGATTGGTAGGAAAAGCTCTTCCACCATCTATAAAGCTATTGATCCATTTAGTATCTAATCAGGACTTGGACACATGCAGGAATACATCAACATGTACTGTATACCCAAGCGGCAACCTTAAAGCTAGGGTTGGTAGTCACGGAAAGTATGTAGCATTTCCTCAGGACTCCATCTAATCCCCCCGCCCCCCTCCCCTCGGAGCTCCTCCAAAACGACGCATCCCGCTCACATGCATAAGTGCCGCTGATTTACGACCATATGATCGTGACTGATTCAAAACCAGTCCTCAGCACATAGTTTGTGTTTTGCACTACGTCAACTCATGTCTCACTCAGTGGTAAGAAAACACCAAAACATTATCATAGTGAAAGTTAAAAACACAAACAAACATGAAATGAACGCGCAGGAGGCGGGCAGAATTGCAGGACTGGATTTGATTGGTTTCACAATGGGCCCTAATGGCATGGATTGGGTTGGTGTTTTCCCAGGTTTACTCCGATTGTGGATTGCGGCTTTTTTTCCGCTCTTTTTTAAGAACGCAGTATGTATGATTGCCATCAGGACAGAAAGATAATTTTACCCAGTGTAACAAAAAAGTGTATCTAAATCTGACTACCAACCCCAGCTTTGATATTTGAAAGTAACTGCAGTCCATCAAGCGTCTACTTGAGGCTGGCTGCAGAAAACACCAGACACCACATACACACCCATCAAAAAAGACAATCTTTACAGCAAAATGAACATGTTTTTAGAGACTGGTTCCTGAATTTTTTTGATCTGAATAGCTAATTTCTGATTTTTTTTTATAACTGTTATTTTTTGAAGGTATTAAACTACGAGTTTTGCCCAAATAAGGACATGGCTGACTTCATGTACAGGTGGCCACCCTGTAGCTGTTAGCAAAGGGTCTACAGAGCTCACCTCAACTCCATGTCTTTGCTTCATACTCGATTGACCAAAGTTAGGTTGAGTCAGCATTTCACTATGCACCCATTGACAACAGGCCTCAGAAATAAATGGGTGGCATCACGGAGGCTACATTCTTTTTTTTTTTTTTCTTTCTTTTTTTTTTTTCTTCTTTTTTTTTTTTTCTTTCTAGGACTATAAAGGACACCCTTAAGACTGTTATAAGGACTGATAAAGGACACCCTACTGACTGTAATAAGGTCTGATAAATAGGACACCCTAATGACTGCTATAAGGACTGTAAAGGACACCATTACTGACTGTTATAAGGTCGTTAAAGAACACCTTAATGACTGTTATAAGGTCTGATAAAGGACACCCTTAATGACTGTTATAAGGTCTGATAAAGGAGACCCTTAATGACTGTTATAAGGTCTGTTAAAGGACACCCTTAATGACTGTTATAAGGTCTGATAAAGGACACCCTTAATGACTGTTATAAGGTCTGATAAAGGACACCCTTAATGACGGTTATAAGGTCTGTTAAAGGACACCCTTAATGACTGTTATAAGGACTGTTAAAGGACACCCCTTAATGACTGGTTATAAGGACTGTTAAAGGACACCCTTAATGACTGTTATAAGGTCTGTTAAAGGACACCCTTATTGACTGTTATAAGGTCTGATAAAGGACACCCTTAATGACTGTTATAAGGTCTGATAAAGGGACACCCTTAAAGACTGTTATAAGGTCTGATAAAGGACACCCTTAATGACTGTTATAAGGTCTGATAAAGGACACCCTTATTGACTGTTATAAGGTCTGATAAAGGACACCCTTAATGACTGTTATAAGGTCTGATAAAGGACACCCTTAATGACGGTTATAAGGTCTGTTTAAGGACACCCTTAATGACTGTTATAAGGACTGTTAAAGGACACCCTTAATGACTGTTATAAGGACTGTTAAAGGACACCCTTAATGACTGTTATAAAGGTCTGTTAAAGGACACCCTTATTGACTGTTATAAGGTCTGATAAAGGACACCCTTAATGACTGTTATAAGGTCTGATAAAGGACACCCTTAAAACTGTTATAAGGTCTGATAAAGGACACCCTTAATGACTGTTATAAGGTCTGATAAAGGACACCCTTAATGACTGTTATAAGGACTGATAAAGGACACCCTTAATGACTGTTATAGGACTGATAAAGGACACCCTTAATGACTGTTATAAGGCTGATAAAGGACACCCTTAATGACTGTTATAAGGTCTGTTAAAGGACACCCTTAAGGACTGTTATAAAGGTCTGATAAGGACACCCTTAATGACTGTTATAAGGTCTGTTAAAGGACACCCTTATTGACTGTTATAAGGACTGATAAAGGACACCCTTAATGACTGTTATAAGGTCTGATAAAGGACACCCTTAATGACTGTTATAAGGTCTGTTAAAGGAAACCCTTAATGACTGTTTATAAGGTCTGATAAAGGAGACCCTTAATGACTGTTATAAGGTCTGTTAAAGGACACCCTTAATGACTGTTATAGGTCTGAAAAAGGCACCCTTAATGACTGTTATAAGGTCTGATAAAGGACACCCTTTAATGCCGGTTATAAGGTCTGTTAAAGGACACCCTTAATGACTGTTATAAGGACTGTTAAGGACACCCTTAATGACTGTTATAAGGACTGTTAAAGGACCACCCTTAATGACTGTTATAAGGTCTGTTAAAGGACACCCTTATTGACTGTTATAAGGTCCTGATAAAGGACACCCTTAATGACTGTTATAAGTCTGATAAAGGACACCCTTAAAGACTGTTATAAGGTCTGTTAAAGGACACCCTTAATGACTGTTATAAGGTCTGATAAAGGACACCCTTAATGACTGTTATAAGGACTGATAAAGGACACCCTTAATGACTGTTATAAGGACTGATAAAGGACACCCTTAATGACTGTTATAAGGTCTGATAAAGGACACCCTTAATGACTGTTATAAGGTCTGTTAAAGGACACCCTTAATGACTGTTATAAGGACTGGTTAAAGGACACCCTTAATGACTGTGATAAGGTCTGTTAAAGGACACCCTTATTGACTGTTATAAGGACTGATAAAGGACACCCTTAATGACTGTTATAAGGTCTGATAAAGGACACCCTTAATGACTGTTATAAGGTCTGTAAAGGACACCCTTAATGGTCTGTTATAAGGTCTGATAAAGGACCCCTTAATGACTGTTATACGGTCTGTTAAAGGACACCCTTATGACTGTTATAAGGTCTGATAAAGGACACCCTTAATGACTGTTATAAGGTCTGATAAAGGACACCCTTAATGACTGTTTATAAGGTCTGTTAAAGGACACCCTTAATGACTGTTATAAGGTCTGATAAAGGAGACCCTTAATGACTGTTATAAGGTCTGTTAAGGACACCCTTATTGACTGTTATAAGGTCTGATAAAGGACACCCTTAATGACTGTTATAAGTCTGATAAAGGACACCCTTAATGACGGGTATAAGGTCTGTTTAAGGACACCCTTAATGACTGTTATAAGGACTGTTAAAGGACACCCTTAATGTCTGTTATAAGACTGTTAAAGGACACCCTTAATGGACTGTTATAAGGTCTGTTAAAGGACAACCCTTATCGACTGTTATAAGGTCTGATAAAGGACACCCTTAATGACTGTTATAAGGTCTGATAAAGGACACCCTTAAAGACTGTTATAAGGTCTGATAAAGGACACCCTTATGACTGTTATAAGGTCTGATAAAGGACACCCTTAATGACTGTTATAAGGACTGATAAAGGACACCCTTAATGACTGTTATAAGGAATGATAAAGGACACCCTTAATGACTGTATAAGGTCTGATAAAGGACACCCTTAATGACTGTTATAAGGTCTGTTAAGGACACCTTAATGACTGTCATAAGGTCTGATAAAGGACACCCTTAATGACTGTTATAAGGTCTGTTAAAGGACACCCTTATTGACTGTTATAAGGACTGATAAAGGACACCCTTAATGACTGTTATAAGGTCTGATAAAGGACACCCTTAATGACTGTTATAAGGTCTGTTAAAGGAAACCCTTAATGGACTGTTATATGGTCTGTTAAGGACACCTTAATGACTGTTATAAGGTCTGTTAAAGGACACCCTTAATGACTGTTATAAGGTCTGAAAAAGGACACCCTTAATGACTGTTATAAGGTCTGATAAAGGACACCCTTAATGACGGTTATAAGGTCTGTTAAAGGACAACCTTAATGACTGTTATAAGGACTGTTAAAGGACACCCTTAATGACTGTTATAAAGGGACTGTTAAAGGACACCCTTAATGACTGTTATAAGGTCTGTTTAAAGGACACCCTTATTGACTGTTATAAGATCTGATAAAGGACACCCTTAATGACTGTTATAACGTCTGATAAAGGACACCCTTAAAGACTGTTATAAGGTCTGATAAAGGACACCCTTATGACTGTTATAAGGTCTGATAAAGGACACCCTTAATGACTGTTATAAGGGACTGATAAAGGACACCCTTAATGACTGTTATAAGGACTGATAAAGGACACCCTTAATGACTGTTATAAGGTCTGATAAAAGACACCCTTAATGACTGTTATAAGGTCTGTTAAAGGACACCCTTAATGACTGTTATAAGGTCTGTTAAAGGACACCCTTAATGACTGTTATAAGGTCTGTTAAAGGACACCCTTAATGACTGTTATAAGGTCTGATAAGGACACCCTTAATGACTGTTATAATGTCTGTTAAAGGACACCTAATGACTGTTATAAGGTCTGTTAAAGGACACCCTTAATGACTGTTATAAGGACTGTTAAAGGGCATCCTTAATGACTGTTATATGGTCTGTTAAAGGACACCCTTAATGACTGTTATAAGGTCTGTTAAAGGACACCCTTAATGACTGTTATAAGGACTGATAAAGGACACCCTTAATGACTGTTATAAGGTCTGATAAAGGACACCCTTAATGACTGTTATAAGGTCTGTTAAAGGACACCCTTAATGACTGTTATAAGGTCTGATAAAGGACACCCTTAATGACTGTTATAAGGTCTGTTAAAGGACACCCTTATTGACTGTTATAAGGTCTGATAAAGGACACCCTTAATGACTGTTATAAGGTCTGATAAAGGACACCCTTAATGACTGTTATAAGGCTGATAAAGGACACCCTTAATGACTGTTACAAGGTCTGATAAAGGACACCCTTAATGACTGTTATAAGGTCTGTTAAAGGACACCCTTAATGACTGTTATAAGGTCTGATAAAGGACACCCTTAATGACTGTTATAAGGTCTGTTAAAGGACACCCTTATTGACTGTTATAAGGTCTGATAAAGGGACACCCTTAATGACTGTTATAAGGTCTGTTAAAGGACACCCTTAATGACTGTTATAAGGTCTGATTAAAGGACACCCTTAATGACTGTTACAAGGTCTGTTAAAGGACATCCTTATTGACTGTTATAAGGTCTGATAAAGGACACCCTTAATGACTGTTATAAGGTCTGATAAAGGAGACCCTTAATGACTGTTATAAGGTCTGTTAAAGGACATCCTTATTGACTGTTATAAGGTCTGATAAAGGACACCCTTAATGACTGTTATAAGGTCTGATAAAGGACACCCTTAATGACTGTTATAAGGACTGACAAAGGACACCCTTAATGACTACTATAAGGACTGATAAAGGACACCCTTAATGACTACTATAAGGGACTGATAAAGGACACCCTTAATGACTGTTATAAGGTCTGATAAAGGACACCCTGAATGACTGTTATAAGGTCTGTTAAAGGACACCCTTAATGACTGTTATAAGGTCTGATAAAGGACACCCTTAATGACTGTTATAGGTCTGTTAAAGGACACCCTTATTGACTGTTATAAGGTCTGATAAAGGACACCCTTAATGACTGTTATAAGGTCTGTTAAAGGACACCTTAATGACTGTTATAAGGTCTGTTAAGGACACCCTTAATGACTGTTATAAGGACTGTTAAGGGCATCCTTAATACTGTTATATGGTCTGTTAAAGGACACCCTTAATGACTGTTATAAGGTCTGTTAAAGGACACCCTTAATGACTGTTATAAGGTCTGTTAAAGGACACCTTAATGACTGTTATAAGGACTGATAAAGGACACCCTTAATGACTGTTATAAGGTCTGATAAAGGACACCCTTAATGACTGTTATAAGGTCTGATAAAGGACACCCTTAATGACTGTTATAAGGTCTGATAAAGGACACCTTAATGACTGTTATAAGGTCTGTTAAAGGACACCCTTATTGACTGTTATAAGGTCTGATAAAGGACACCCTAATGACTGTTATAAGGTCTGATAAAGGACACCCTTAATGACTGTTATAAGGTCTGTTAAAGGACACCCTTAATGCTGTTGTAAGGTCTGATAAAGGAGACCCTAATGCTGTTATAAGGTCTGTTAAAGGACATCCTTATTGACTGTATAAGGTCTTATAAAGGACACCTTTAATGACTGTTATAAGGTCTGTTAAAGGACACCCTTAATGACTGTTATAAGGTCTGTTAAAGGACACCCTTAATGACTGTTATAAGGACTGTTAAAGGGCATCCTTAATGACTGTTATAAGGACTGATAAAGGACACCCTTAATGACTGTTATAAGGTCTGATAAAGGACACCCTTAATGACTGTAATAAGGCTACATTCATTTTTATACAGGCTATGTGTACACCTGGGGCTTCAAGCATATCTAACTGTGTCACAAATGATCAATTAAGCAAAATTTGGCAATGAATGACAGTTGAATATTCGCCTAGCTGTTGCACCATGTGACACTTAACACAATGCAGTAAACAGTAATCCCAGACAAACAAGTTGATATCTACTGTTTGGCCCAACTGATAAAAACAGCAAAAATGTGAACTTTTCAGTATGTGATCTGTTGAGTCACCCCCCCCCCCCCCCCCCCCCCCCCCCCCCGAGGACTTGTAATAAAATTAATTTGAGTTACAATTTTTCTTAACTGCATTATGATCTGGGTCTGGGTTTCATGGCCATGTGGTTTGTAAATATTTTGAATGCAAACAGTGACAGTTGGTGTCCAGTCTGGTCAGTCTGCTACAAATCAAGCCAAACACTATCAGCAAACATGACCAGTGATTGTTTGATTCAAAAGTTTTCAGAAAAACAAAGCAAACATAACACAATCCTCACCCGACTTGCTTTGAATTGTCTATCACATCGAAGTTGCATGAAGAAGAGGTTTGGAATATAGGCAGGGTACAGACATGTAACGGCTGCATTTCCTGGTTGGCAGCAACAGATTTCAGTATTAGATCAGATGAGCTGAGGCACATTTGGTTTATTCTGCCGACCAAAAAAGCTTCAAAATATGATGAATTACCTGGTAAAAAGACCATATAAGTTTAAATGGCAAGGAGTTTCCACAAATAGTGTATGGCATAGTGCTTTACATTATATCAGTCTGTGTCTATAACAGAATAGAACATCTTATTCCATTTTACTGAGATTATTACCCAGCTTTCTTACTGATCTTCAAGTTGAGTAAGATGCTTGATTCTGATTGGTCAAAGCCCCTTGAAAACCCCTTTGACAACGATTATTAACTTTCACTAATATAAGCAACGCCAGAGGCAAAGTGATTGAACATCATGTCAAATCAATCCGTGGAAAAGAGTTCAGGCACATTTAGCTTCTGCTTGTTTGCACCATAGACCATAAATTGAGGTAAAAACGTTAATTTCCATTCACATCAGAACAATGTGGCTAAAACGTTAGTTTCGGTTAGCATGCTAAATTGTCTGGCTATGGAGATTTTTGTAATGGATCCTGTCCAGCAGTCCTAGCAACGAGCGGAGAAGGTGAATAAAACCTTAGATTACCTGTTCCTAAAAAGAAACTTAAACCATGAGCGATGGGGACGATAGTAGCAGGGTTAAAAGTTGTGACATTGTCCTTGTTTATTTTTAAAGGTGTGTCAACGGCAGAGCTCATAAGAGAAGGAGAGCTGAATGAAGAAAGTTTAATGTTAAATCCAACGCAACAGGGAGATTAGAATCGATTGCCATGGAACGCTAACTGCCGTCGAATCACTGGGACTACTTTTTAAAAACTGCATACATAAATCAATAAATTAATCTTTTAATCTTTGTTTTTTGACTCTTAAGTTAGCAGCTGGGTAATAAGCTGGATAATGTATGGTTAGCATATAGTTATGGGGAATAGAACCTGTCTCACCCTGTCGGGATTCTAGTCCCTATAACTATCAGCTAACCATATATTATCCCTTACTTACAGGATCACTATTGGTGGATTTGGAGTGTGAATAAACACTCACTGGGCACTGGATATCTCCATTGGCACAAATAAACAAGATTACCATGTCTGAATGCATGTCCGCATGTAGTGGGAGGGGCTTTAGAGATTAGATTGGTATATGGTAAAACGCCTGGGCAGTTTTAT
This sequence comes from Notolabrus celidotus, assembly GCF_009762535.1. Classification (NCBI taxonomy): domain Eukaryota; kingdom Metazoa; phylum Chordata; class Actinopteri; order Labriformes; family Labridae; genus Notolabrus; species Notolabrus celidotus. The sequence goes on from NC_048291.1 coordinate 18,729,502, forward strand.
TCACAAAATTATGTGATACATCAACATGCCCTTATATCTGGTATCTAAGTTAAGTGTTGTTTCTCCTACTAAGGCAAAGCAAGGCAGCTTATTTTCATAGCACATTTCATACACACAGGCACTTCTGGCTTAAGGCTTTATGAAGGAACCAAAATAGCAGAGGAAGATCATCACACATCTTAACAACAAGTGATGAAAAAAACTATAAAATCAATCCAAATCAAATCAAATCTTAAAGGAACATTTGATCAAATAATGTGGGATACATAATGAAGTACAGATTACAATACCGTGATAATGTCCAATTTGTCCCAAGTCCTACAAAGAGAAAAAAAAGGTGTAGCCAGTAGGACAAAGTCTTATTGGACAATCTTTGTTTTCTTATTTTGATTGGCTTGGGTTTGGGTGCATTGCTTAGTGATGGAACAACATGTACAGTACATATGAAATGAACTGTGTATATAGCACTTTATCTAGTCTTCTGACCACTGAAAGCTATTTTACATTACATGTCACATGCACCAAATCACACAACATTCACACAAAGGCAGAGCCAATGGGGGCAGTTTGGGGTTTAGTGTCTTGCCCAAGGACACCTCAGCATGTGGACAGCAAGACTGAAAGTTACTAACCATAGACCTTTCTGGAGTCCTGAGTCTTTTAGGTTCCTCTGAGACATATTACAGTTTCTCTCAGTCGCTTTAGTACATTTCTCAAATCATCCTCGATATTTGCAAAACAGGAAGTGCATTTCTCAAAATAATTCGTACAAATAGCAAAACACCATGGATTACCTGCAAAAGCCAGTATCTTGCTCAAAATCCTTAGTTCATCTCTCAAAAGTAAATATCTGTGTCAATGAACATGTCAGTGCCATCAGAATGACAAGTCCTTGTGTCACTGTGTGCGGATAAGACAGTCAAATTGCTTAGTTATGTTGTCAATATAACAGTGTACTCTGGAGGGACGTTCTGATGTAAACTATGGCTAAAGTTTTGATGACAGTTATTGTAAATTGTAAGTTACACCTTAGTGTATGTGGGAGATTGATTGCCAGAGAATGGACAAGATTAACATTTATGCTTTTACTGTTTGTACTTTGATTTGTTGACAGACCATGTCAACGTCATTGCAATACAGAAAGAAAAAGACAATGTGCATAGCAAAAAAAAAAAAGTAGAAATGTGAACATAAGGGAACAGTCCTACATGCAGTGCTCTAGGACATACAGTGCAATGCAGTCTTCCTACACCTCCTGACATTCCTGTCTGTTGGGCCTTGGTTAGAGAAAGTCAAGATTCACCTTGGAGCAATTTACCAATTCAGGACAGATTTAGAAAAAAAGTCTGATGGAAATGTACAGAAATATGACTGACATATTCTTACAACATGTTCAACCATTTTGCATGTGAAGACTGATGCAATAAACTAATGCCTATATGTAGTGGAGGGTGAGACTGTTCAACAGAGACCCATTATAATACATTTTGATCAACATGACATGAGCAATTTATAATGTAGGAAACAGCAGAAAATTGAACATAATCATTTGCATGGATGTACCAAAGCATTTACAACTTGTTCAAAGAAATGAGAAACTGCTTCTTTGATGTGCACAAGTGACGTAATGATGTGAAGATTGAAGTTGTTTTGAGAATTTTAATTCTGATCTGAGAAATGTACCAAAGCGACTGAGAAAAACTTTAATAAAGGGACAGAGAGGCAATACGGCCAAATTCCACTGGCTACGTGTTCGGTCTGTCTCCGATCCGGCATCTACGGCATCTGAGTTGATAGATTTCTATTTTAGTCAATGTGTTAACTCCCACCGAATCCACTCCATTGCATTGCAGCCGTGTGATGCACACCAGAGCCCTCTGGATCAGATCCGCAAGACGCATAAATCTCAAAAGAGCAGATTGAGCGGGACAGGAAGTCAGGCACGAAAACAAAATTTGGTGTTATCGGTAGATGGTTTTTCACTTAACTATGACAATAAACTGTCATTATGAGTGAAGCCAGGCTTGGAGTCAACAGGTCAGAGGTTTTCAGAGGCCGATAAAGACAACATGGATGAGGAGAGGAGTCCGATAATCCTTGATTCAGTATTGATCATGGGAGAACCTTCGTCACATAACTCCAGCTGTCCGGCGGTATTTCTCCGTGCTTCTTTTTGAAAACGCAACCGGTGGGTGTAGACAAACAAGAGAGCACGGAGACTGACTGGACACGGATCTGGTTGAAGTCTGATGTTATGTTCCGGCCTGAACTCTAAAGTGGTCAAATGCATTGCATGCACATGCTTCTGTGGGGGTGTCAAATCTCGAGATCCAATCCGAACAAGAATTTATTGCCCTGTTCTTCCTTCTTTTCCTCATGAGTTGGCATCCTGGAAGTATGTCATTGATACTTTTAACTCCACATCATTCCACTGCAATTTGCAACCTGTCATTTTAAATATTACTTTTTTTTCTACTGGATGTCAAAATACATCATTGTGAGTGTTGAGCTTTCACCCTTCAAATACATGACATGCGGCGCTTCCACTTAAATTGCAACAACACGCGTAACTTCAAGTGACAGCCAAATGTATCAGTGTTTACATCATTTGATGTTTCAGTTTCATAAAAGAAACCGTAGCTCATCTCCGCTCTGCCCTCCCCCTCTTGTCGATTTGTCAGTCTGTCTGTTTGTCTTAAGAGTGAAATACACAGCTGAGCCCACAACCATAAACATTGAGCGACTTCCCCATTTGCAGCTGTCTCTGGCAGACTGGAAGGTGTTCTCAGCTTTGAGGATATTGACTCCTCCTCTGCTTTTTCGATCCTGGCTCTCCAGTTTCCTACTGGAGGCACCCAGCTGCCTGTAAAGCAGGTAACAGCTTCACACAAGTTGCCCGGACATAAAACTGCAGGTACATGTCCAGGCCTAGTCAGACAATAACTGTGTCTGTCCATCACTCAGTCAGTGAATGAAAAGGTTGGGGGTGTTTTGGCTAAATAAAACATGAGTAGAATGACATCCTGCACTTCATAGACAATGGGAATACATTTGTAGGATTTTCATTTTTCATGATTAAGAGGGTGAAAAAGTACAAATATGACAGCTGCAGTGCGGTTAAACAGTCTCAGTTCAGTGCTTCGTCTTGACCGTATTTACACCCAGCAGCCTGGCCTCCTCTTAACAGCTCACTCAGGGGAAATGTCCTTATTGTCTTTTAGCTCGCTGTGTGTCCCTGCGTTTATGTGTGTGTGCAAGAGGTCCTGTGCCTGTCATCAGTAAGATTTACTACAGCGGCATCACTGATGGCAGGCAGGCAGGCAGGGGTTACACAGGATGGGATATGTTAACGCTCATCTCGGCTCAGTCCCTCAGGTCCTAATGTGTGTGCGTGAGTGTGTGCGTGAGTGTGTGGATGAGTGTGTGTGTTTGTGTGTGTTTGTGTGTGTGTGTGTTTTTCAGGTCAGCACCTCGCCCGCTCTCTGATGATGTTCACGCCTGATGATGTCATGGTATCGATCAGCAGGGAGACTGTTGTGGGATTTGGTGTCAGTGTCTGGAGAAGGTGAGAGAAGAGGAAAGGAGGGTGGGGTTGATGGGGTTAGGTAGAAGTGCAAAGGAAGAAAGGAGAAGGCTCAGACAGAGACAAAGAGACAGAGTAGACAGAGTAAATAGATAGATAGATAGATAGATAGATAGATAGATAGATAGATAGATAGATAGATAGATAGATAGATAGATAGATAGATACCATCAAAATACCAAGCAATTCAAAGAGAACATTTGGACACCATCAGCCTGATTTCTACCTCAAGTTTTCCATATCTAAATTATAATGCTCAAGCAAAAAGCACATCTTGGCAAACACATCTATTCACTTTCTTGCCTAAAGGTTAATGAGAAGAATGATACCACTCTAATGTTTGCATTAAATATGCAGTAACAACCAGAAGCCCTTCACCTTACAGTGATCAACAGGGGGGAAAGCTTTGCCTGGCTCTGCCTGAAGATAAAATCGGCCTCCTTTCAGCAAATAACCTTCCATGATAGAAAAATGTTTCATTATTTATTCACCCTTTAATTTGGATTGAACAAACAGGGTTCATTAAAAGTTTTTCTCCCTGTTTTTTGGTCTTTTCGTGAAGTAAGGCTAAACAATTGCTGTCTTTAAAATCAATCAATCAATCAATCAATCAATCAATCAATCAATCAATCAATCAATCAATCAATCAATCAATAAATCAATAAATAAATAAATAAACCAATCAATAAATCTTTATTTGTAATGTGCAAAATCGCAACAAACGTTATCTCAAGACGCTTTTACAAACATAGCATGTCTAGACCATATTCTATGGTACATTATAAACAAAGACCCAACATGAAGACAGGATACGATCCAGTCCCCTCTTACTGACAGGACTCGATCTTAATCCACCATGAGCATTGCACCTTGCAGTATTTAGCTAGTAACAGGAACAACAAGGAAAGCAAGGAAAAACTTCCTTTTAACTTGCAGAAACCTCGAGCAGAACCAAACTCATGTTAGACAGCCATCTGCTTTGACCGAGTTGGGGTTGGAAAGAGGGATAGAGGAGAATAAGATAGAGATAGAGATAGAAATTGAGAGAGAGATATATGAGATATATATATATATATATATATATATATATATATATATATATATATATATATATATATAATATATATATATATATATATATATATATATACATATATATATATATATATATATAGAGAGAGAGAGAGAGAGAGAGAGAGAGAGAGAGAGAGAGAGAGAGAGAGAGAGAGATGGAGTCTAGAACGTCCACAGCAGCAGGCCGTCTAGGGCAGGGACTCAGAGGAACCTACGAGACAAGGGAGTGCAGGGGCTTCAGAAAGGTCTATAATGTAACGGTACTGGTATCATTCTTCTCAGCTTCAGTTTTATTAAAGAAAGTGTACTACTAAAATAATAAAGTATTTATTTGAATATACTCAACTGTATATGTAGTGGGTAAGAATTATTCTGCAATGTTGTAATGCTAACACATTAATACATATCCACATTCAAATCTCCTTGTACATTGTACTGACAATACTGCTTTGACTTCCATTCTTACTTCTACTTTTACTCAGATTCATAGTTTGATCTTCCCAAGAACTGCTTTTTAGCAGGCTTCGGCTAGCAGTTTGTTAGCTTAGCTTGTGATGACTAGAATTTGACAAGAACAGCCAAGCTTTTACTCTACAGTGGTTAATATACAGGGATATAACCTGTTTTTTTTTTTTTATATCACTTCAATGTTGAGCTTATGTAAAAATGGTTGGTAGGTTTCTTTTTTAAATCTTAAGTTTAATTTAGCTGTATGGTATTTGCTCTCCTAACTCTTTACAAGAAAGGAATAAACTTATTCAACAACTCCGCCGTAAACAAAGGTGGTAACTCGATTTGCGAATGCTTGTGTCGCGTATCATGCATCAATATTTCAAATCTACCAGTTTGTTGTAGCATCGTTCAGATTTACACAAATGTGACAAACCATACGTAATCTAATGGATATGTCCTATGTTGCAGTACATTTTCTGATATAGATTATCCTCTACTTCTTCCTACCATTACACTGAGAGGAATAGATGGACATTTGGTAACATACACTTATCTAAGCAAGATTTAGATGAGAGGTCAGCATCACTTGTGTTAAAGTCTTCAACCAACAGTCAGTAAGCTTGACTTAGCAAGAAAGCAAGAGGCTAATGATTGGGTTTTGGTTTAAGGATTTATGTGCCGGACTATAACTGCTGTTATATAGATAGACAAAGGATTGGTACCAATCTTATTATTCAACCTCAAACATACAATATTAATTTTGAACAACACTTATAAATAAATGAATCAATCTATTTGTATTGCGCCAAATCACAACAAATGTTATCTCAAGACGCTTTTACAAACATAGCAGGTCTAGTATTAAGATAGTTACAGCGTCATGGAAAAACTTCCTTTTAACAGGTAGAAACCTCGAGCAGAACCAGACTCATGTTAGATGGGCATCTGCCTCGACTGAGTTGGGATTGGAAATAGGGATAGAAGAGATTAAGAGAGAGGGAGATGATAGTGATGAGACATATGGCCCTTACTAGTTTTTCCATTCTGTGCTACTAAAGAAACATGGCAACGCTTGTCACCCTCAGTGACATGTGAACTAAGGCAAGCCCTGTTACCATCCAGTAAACACACACACAATGATCTTGTGTAGGGGAGAGGCTCCATCATTTGAACCTACTTAAACATCTCACGCAGTTCTGATCTTTATGTTTCTAGGCATTAGAATCACATTAACAGTATTATCATGTAGAATATGGAATACTCTTAAAACATTCGCTACAGTCGCCTCTCAGAACAGTCTGTGTAGCGCCATCATCCTGCCAATAATTACTTTAATGAACATCCTCCTGTGTGATGGTGGGATTTTATGAAGTGGGCAGAATCATAAAATATACAGTGGGTTGTTTTTATGGATTTGTGTCCTCTGGGTTTCCCTCCAATGCCTCGGCATAGTGCAGCACCTCCATCACATTGACAGTCAGTCAGTGGGCTGAGCCGTGCCAACGCTATCGTGTAGGCTCCCACAGTACAGTAAAGCTACACTTGCTGCATTAGGGCTTGCATGCTCTGCTGTGTACTTTACAAAGAAGATGTGGGGGAAAAATACTTTTTCCTTCAGCTCCTCCACCTCCTCCTGCACAATCTCTCACTATTTGCTTCCTGGAACCTGCCCATGCAATTGGATTTAGAGTCTGTCTGTGTGCCTGGCTTGTCTCAAACCCTCTCTGCCTGTCTCTCCTCTGCTCCATGGCACTCCACTTCCCTCTTTACTGCCCTCCGTGGCTTGTCTCTGCATTCTAATTGGGCGATAATGCAGCCAGTGTGGTCCACAACTACAACACTACATGACAGTGCAACAACAACAATAGTGCTCCTCTGACAGGATTACGACTGACTGTGAATTGAGCTGCTGCCGCTGTGTGTGTATGTCTATTTACATATTGGTGCGTGCAAATGTGATACCAATGTCTGGTGCTACAGTTGCTGTTTGTGTTTAGATAACAGGGCCGAAAGAGGGAGCAGCGTTGGGGGATGGAGAGATAGACAGTTCATTGTTTACTTTAATCGATTGCACTCCCTATTCCTCTCCCACTCTGATCTTTTCTACAACATGCATTCAATTTTATTCCTCTATCCATGCATCCATCCGTGCTCTACAAATCCTCCTTTACATCTGACCCTTTGCATATTATCACTGTGCTCAGTGCCCTATGCTGCTCCCACTGCATCTGCTCCATGTTCAGCTGGGGGAGCGGAGAGCTGGCCGAGTAATGGCTGTAGAAATGGCCTAATAACATTACAGCTGCAGTCCGGGTGGGGAGGGGTCAGGGAGGGTGAAAGAAGAGAGAACCAGGGGTAAGGGGGGGAGATGTATGAAGGGTGTGGGTTGGTGGGGGTCTAAGGGGTAGGTGCTGTGAAGAAGGGAGGGGGGATAGGGGGAGGGGCAGGTGCATCACTAATGGCTTTTTAAAAAGGTTACAGCATGTCACTCCCTCTTCATAATGGGGCCCTGGCTGTGCTGGAAATGCAATTTCCGGGAAAGATAATGCAAGTAGTGAAGGGCTGTGTAGAGGAGGGTGGGGGCGCTGAAGTTGGGGGTGGGAAGGGAGGATGGGCGGGCGGATGTACCTTTTGCTTATGTTCAAGTGAAAGAGAGAGAGAAGGACAGAAGGAAGGAAAAAAGAGAGAAGAAGGTGAAGGGGGAAGAAGAGAGCAGGGTGGAGAGTGAAGGTGTGAAAACCACAAGGGTTGTAGGAAGTGTGTTTGTGTTTGTGGGGGATTTACTGATTTTCTTGGATGCTCAGATAAAGGAGAAGGTGTATAGGTGGAGGAAGTGCAGCGTACAAGTTGGAGGAGATTTAGAGGCTATCTGCCTGCACGTGTAAGCGCATCAATAGTTAATGAAGACATTATCTGTGGACACTGCACCCGTGTATCTAAACAAATGTTATCCTTCAGCCCTTCAACATCCTGCATGGTTGGTTAGAACCAAGAACACTAATTAACCCCGCACCACCGCTGGATATGAGTCTCAACTTTGCCTGATTGAATATCACTGCTTTGCAATGGGTATCTGTAATTGCTCGTCATGTTAGAGGGACAATTTAAGTGTATACATTATGTTCCTGTCGGCACTGCACACTTTGATGCTGTGGTAATACTTTCAATTTATTTCACACCCTCTGCACATAACACAAAATCAATAACTCACGGTTATGTGTAATTTCATCGAGTCAGCCTGAAGTTCTGCCTGAACAATTATAATTTAACTAAATTAATATTGAGCTGACATCTGGTATCCTAGTGTGTGAGAAGTGTGTGTTTGTTCGGGCATAATTTTTTATCAAAGCAGAGTAGAATAAGGGGTAAAAAGGTAAGGGGAAGAAAAATAAAAAGCTGCTCTTCTCTATACAAAGTCAATACCAGCAACACACACAATCACACAAAAGGTCTCCTACCTCCCCTTGGTCTCTTTCTATCCAATCATGACTCATCCTGCTTGTCTCTCCTCCACTTAACCACAATGATGACATGTGCAGCTTCCTCAATGGAGCGCCTCAGCTGACTGTGCCTCACCTCGAGCCTGTCAGGGGAAACTGATGCCCCCGAGCACACGGCTCCCGCTTTTAGAAACACATCCTAGCAGAAAGAAGAAAACATAGAGTGGGATGGAATTTCAAATTTGAGAGGGAATGCCCCAATGTCTGGTTGTTATAGATTTTCTGTTGTGCCTCTTTCTGCTATCCTCTTCACTTGCCACCTGCCTGCTTGTAGAAATCATGCAAAGGGGATAATGTAAATCATGGCTCACAACTAAATTTGAAAATACACAGAAATACAACTCATTGAAATGATTTACCATGCAGCTTCATCCATCAACCATTCTTTGTAAGGCTTCAGCCTCTGAAAAAGACTGGCCCATCATTGTAAAAGTTTAAAAATGATTTGAATTATTATTATGTTTTCTTACAATGGTACTTGATTACTGACAGTGGTAGACAATCCACCACATTAATTTAGTGACCATTTTCCGGGTGTGGAGGTTCATTTGCTGCTATAATGTTGCACTGATGCGTTCAAGGTTGTAAGTTGTACTAATGCAGGGAATGTTATAAATGTTATTGTCTCACAGCTTCCAGAAGGTTGGCCAGTTAGGAAGACAATGGATCGTTAAACCCTTGAGAGGTACATTTCTAGGTAAAACAACAGATTCATTGTCAACCATCAAAAATCAGCCAATGGTAGCATTTCATCACTTTATAGATGACACAATTGTTGGCAAAAAAACATGATGTTAGGAATTCCACATTGCAATTTTATGACACTCATCAAGAATGTCAAATAGCATGCTACTTTTTTTCAATTAGCTTGATGTTAGTTTGCATTATCTATCCTTTTATCTTGTATTTGGCTTATATATACACATGATTTTATTATATAAACCCTTTGTTTAGTGTCATTTAATGGTGACATGTCTTGACAATTTTCCCAACATGTTGCCTTCTGCTCATTAAACAATCAATCAATCAAGAAAATCAATCAAGAAAATCAATCAAGAAAATCAATCAATCAATCAATCAATCAATCAATCAATCTTTATTTGTATGGCGCCACATCACAACAAACGTTATCTCAAGACACTTTTATAAACATAGCAGGTCAAGCCTATACTCTGTTATATTATTCCTCCTGCTGTGGATGTTCTGGACTCCAGCTGATACGGACGTGCTGGACTCCAGCGGCAACAGCTTCTACTACTCGTTTCATCACTATCACCACTCCCTCTTACTCTCCTCTATCTGTCTTTCCAGACCCAACTCGGTCGAGGCATGATGGCTGTCTAACATGAGTCTGGTTCTGCCTGAGGTTTCTGCCTGTTAAAAGGAAGTTTTTCCTCGCCACTGTAACTAGCTAAATACTGCGATGTGCAATGCTCATGATGGATTAAGGTGGGGTCAGATTGAGTCTTACCCTGTCTTGAAGTTGGGTCTCTGTTCATAATTTGACATAGAGTGGTCTAGACCTCCTGTGTTTGTAAAAGCGTCTTGAGATAACGTTTGTTGTGATTCGGTGCTATACAAATAAAGATTGATTGATTGATTGATTGATTGATTGATTGATTATTAACAAAGACCCAACATTAAGACAGGATAAGAAATAGTCCCCTCTTTATGACAGGACTCAATCTTATTTTATCTTAATCCACCATGAGCATTGCACCTCGCAATATTAAGCAAGTTACAGCTGCAAGGAAAAACTTTAACAGGCAGAAACCACGAACAGAACCAGACTCATGTTAGACAGCCATCTGCCTCAACCTAGTTGGGGTTGGAAAGAGGGATAGAGGAGATTAAGAGAGAGAGAGAGAGACAGCGATAATAATGATGAAATCGATAGTAGTAGTAGAAGTAGAAGTAGTAGTAGTAGCTGTTGCTGCTGGAGTCTGGCGCGTCCGTAGCAGCAGACCGTCTACGGCAGCTACTCACTTTTAATGGTAATGCCAGTATTTTAATTCAGACACTACTGTTAGCAAAGAATAAGGAGTTTCTTGTTGTACCATATAACTCTTTATTCAGTCATGTTATTCACAAGCGGCAACTTCCAGTCTTAAAATATAAAGCCCATGCCGAAGTGCTAAAAACCACTGTTCATTGAGCGTACACTAGAGGCTGGCTGCAGAAACACCTGAAACCACATACACACCCATTCAAAAAAGACAATTTTTACAGCAATATTAAACATGTTTACAGCCTGGTTAAAAAAACTGTTTTTCTAATTTCTTTATTGGCACACACTACGGGTGGTGAATTTTTTTTTTTATAACACAGCAGTTCAGAAGATATTAAGATTATGAGTTTTGCCCATTTAAGAATATGGCAGACTTGACTGACAGGTGGGTACCCTGTAGCTTTTAACAAGGAGGCTAAAGGCCCACCTCTTCACCTCACACTAACTTGTCAGACGTTAGGTTGCGTTCAGCATTTCCAATATGGCACCTGCCGACAATAGGCATCAGAAACAGATAGGTGACGTCACGGATACTATGTCCATTAATTATACAGTCTATAGTTATACAGCATGGTGGAGAAGGCTGCTGTTAACGGCTCATGTAAGCCGCCTTTACATTGTTTCAAGAGTCCAAGTCTTTGAGATGATGAGATCATGGGTCCAAAACATACACTCTTTTGCTGATTTTACATTCTCTCTTGACAAATTCATAGATATGTTCCCTGTATATCTTTTTTTTTTATTAGCATTTAATGGTGACTTGTCTTTGCGTTTCTTCTTCCAGCATGCAGCCTTTTACACTACTAATGTCAAAGCACTCAGGACAAGATTCAAACATGGGATGTCTTTTCTCTAGTCCTTGTTGTCTGTTTCTTCTTACACTTCCAACCTAATTCAAACCTGTAAAACTTTCAGTATTTTGTCGCTACTAAAGCATTTGACTAAACAGATCACGTTTTACTATGAATAGGCATGCTGGTTGGAATTATTATGACCAAAAAAAACCCCTAACATTAAAATTGGAATGGAGAGAACTAACAGAAGTAACAGGGGGAGTTGTGCTGTCCACACTAATGAGGCCTGTACGGGCACTGAAAAAAAAGGGGGAGTCAGAAAAACGCTGCAGTTGGGATTTCAGCAAGGAAACAGCGTCATCCTTTGAACCTCTCTGACTTGGATTTTTTGGTGGTCGTTTAAATTCAGTCAAGCAGAGATTTTTTAAGAATTGCAGGTGCATCTCTCTAAAGTCTAAAGAATTGAGCTGGCTGCAATTAGTGTCAGCTGCACTGTAAGGTTTCTTTGATAATCTTTTCAGTGTAATTCATGGGTAGTGTTTAAGGAGAGTGAATTTCTTAAAGTAAGACCAAGAGGTACGCATTCTTCTATCAAGCATGCAATATGATGGAGTTGAGACATTGATGTACAAGTAATCCTTTCTCTCTTCTAGCTACTGTGATTGTTCCTTTAATTCTAGGACCCAGCTTGGGAAATCTTCAGACATAGATGTCTAAAAAGATGAACGCTGGGTTGGAATTCTCTTTCTGTAGTCTACTCAAAGCACATAGGAGTACATGTCTATGATGTATATTGCCATCTTGTGGAGTTTGTCTGCAAATGCATGGTCTCCAAAGAATCATTTAAATACTCCTATATATACAGCTGTGCATTATAGTAACAAGGTGAGGAGTGACTGTTATATTTATCATTAAACAGAATGTGATTGTATTTTATCTTGTTATTCCCTGTGAAAAAACTCAACTGTCCTTTAATCCAGGCTTAAAAGTAATATATCCTTTCACAATATTTAAAAATAATAGAGCAAGGTATTACATTTTGCTCACGATTTACAATGCATCATTATCAAGTTCTAGATCCATCTAGAGAGTATGGCAATAACGTGTAAAAACACATGATGGCATTACTGAGCAATTCCCAGTATAGACTCAATGATGGTTGTGATGGGTAATGGTGCGTTCACACCAAACGCGATTTTGTCGCATCGCGCGAGCAACTCCCATGGAAAGTCAATGTGTAGACGCGAATTCGCGCCGGGCGACGCGTTTGAAGCGACACGCGACTAGATTGAGGCGAATTTCGTGTCTATCGCGTCTTCGCGCGAGTTCAAAATATTCAACTACAGCGACAAAGTCGCGTGACGCTGTGGCGCGATGGCCAACCAGCATCGGGAGGAGACGCTGACGAAGATTACGTCGGAAAGAGGGGCTGTTTCCGAAACAGCCTGCTACATACTACTTACTAATGTAGTAGGCAGTAGGTATTGCCTACTACATACTGTGTTTGAATTTAGTATGTAGTATGACTGTTCTGTCCGATCTGTCATGCAGCATGCTGAGCCAGACTTTGCTGGATTTCCGGTTTTCGGAAAGCGGAAGTAAACAACGGCGAAGCCGATAAATAAAATGCTTATTTAGCATCCATTTATGATTTAAAAAGTTAGGAAGTGGTTTATATGTAATTTGATAACTTTCACAGCACCCAAAAACAGATTTCATCCCGTCAAAAAATAAGGAAAAAGAAAAAGCAGAACGAGCGCTGTGCATTATGGGAAACAGTACGCGAGGCAGACTGGTCCGATGCATACTGAGATATTTTCCTGTATCAGTAGACATCCGGGGAGTTTTGGCTTACTGCAGATTTTGCTCTTGTTCACATACTACTTACTACATACTGAATTTTGGACATATCAGTACGTACTGCTAGTATAGTAGGCGATTTCGGAAACAGCCAGGGACTGGACTTCTTTCGAAAGTCTGCTTGTCAACTCGGTTTGTTGACGTGCAGGACTCGAGCCATGGAGCAGATTAACTTTATGAAAGTCATTAAAACGCTGGAGTATCTGGTAAGTTCTGCTGATTTGTGTGTGCTACTTATTTCTAGAGATCGATTTTACTATTGTGAGTTAATGTAACCACAGTTTGCACAATGGCCTCTGGCTAACGGTGTATTCATCGGCTTACTATCAGTCATTTGCTGTATGTTTTACCAGAGGAAGCACGCCGAATGAAAGGGGAAAGTCTCCGGGACACATACATGTGGGAGAGAGGGAGATGAAGCCAGAGGAAGAGTCTGCAGCTGGTCGGATAAATAACGTGACGCCCGTCTCTTCCGCATCCCTCCGTAAACAGAGAGAGGCGAGCGGTGAAGCCAGGAGAGAGGAAGGCCGCCGATGACAGACCAGGACCAGGGGAAGAACGGACCCCTTGGGACAGAGCAGGACGAGCGGAGGACCAGAGAACAGATACAGAAAGAGGGGAGGCATCTGGAACCTCACAGTCTATCACAGGTAAGTTTACAGGTGAGGAGTCAAACTTAAAAGCTGCAAACTCGAGTAGAAAATATTTGTTTTTATGAATGGATAGCTCATTGTTTTTCACATTTCTTCACTTTCTATGACTGCATGATAAATTAACTTGAATTAAAGGAACAGTCAAATAAGAACATGTTCACATCTTCATGCTCACATTCTTTAAAGAGCCATTGCATCAATGTGCTCCCTGGGATAAATCAGTATTTCTGGTAAAGCCTGGGATGGCTTTGTATATAAGAGCATGCTGAAGTCCATGTTAAAGGGAAACACACATGCTGGATGATATCATGGCTGTATGATGAAGTACTGGGGGTAACGTGTAATATTTTTGATTGCTGTAAACAGCTGGAATTAGCTGGAATCATCTCACACCAGTTTCTGAATGCCCAGGCATGACATTTAGCTTCTAATGATGCTGCAGAACAAGAGCCTGTGTGTTTATCATAATGACAAGTTGTGTATTTATTTCCTTTTATGTTGAGTAATTTTAATATTTTAACTAAATTTATTCTACTACTTTTGACTTTGTGTAATAAAATGGTTTCACACCATGTTCCTTTTTTTCAGGGTGAAAGATGACAAGGAAACCCACCAGAGAGGAGAGTGATGCTGCCTCTGCAAGCTTTGAGGAGGCCTAATCTGCCAGCCACCTAGCTTTTTGTCAGACACCCTGGTCCCCCCCATGCAAAGGATGCTGCCCCACCCAAAGGAATGTTATATTCCAAATCATAAACTAATTTATAAATCAGGCAATGTGTTACTTAATGTGGAAACATTTGAACAAGGTAACTGAGGCAACAGTCTTTGTAGGGACTGAGTCAGGTTTCCCATCATCTATTTTTTATCTTTCCCCCAAACACAGGCACATCTCATATCCTCATCATTCCACTTGTGTTGGTCAACAGTTCAAAGGTGTCTTTGTTTTTTATAAAGTCTGCTAAATAAAGGCACTGAATGTTGGTCAAAATAACTTGCATATTGTTCTTTTCCACCAAAAAAAAAAAGGTTGACAGCCAAGTTTGGCTTGGTGTTTATACTTGAAGTCACAGAATATGTACTACATAATATATTAGGTGAACTATACAATAGTCAGATGTTGAGACTACACTGCTGTGATTAAGTGATTGCTACAATAAAACAGGCATGGCATTATTGTTGTCAAAATTAAGATGCATATGTAGAATTAAGTGTTAAATAATAACAGTTCTAGATAGTATCATACTTCTTTATTTGCCATCAGTTTAACTTCATATATTCTGAAATGGATGTCATTTCTGTCTTTGTGATTCTTGTTATTATAACAGAAATCACATCATTTTCATGTCAAACAGCAATATTCCAGGAGCTGTGCCTCATAGTATGGGTAGGTGGTTCTTAAAAGAGCCCTTTTAAATATGTTTGTGCACTACATCATCTCCTGCCATGGGACACATCATCAAACAGAGGAGGAGGAGGATGTTAAGGTCTTCCAGCATGGATGGCTTTCTTTGCTGAGGTGTTGGCTGCAGGTTGTCCCAGGCCAGGCAGAGGCTCCACCTCACCTCACTGCTTGCCACAGTGAAGACCTCAATACACGAGCTGTTAACCAGGCTCCTGTATGAATCACCTGTGGTACCTGCAGCACAGGAAACATTCAACCTGAGTGACTGATGGAGAAGACAGTTTGTATTGTAACCAGTATCTGTTGGGTTGGTAGTGATATATAATATTACATCTACACAGTAGTGGATTATAAACTTACAAAAATGACACTGTTTGAATTTAATTGTGCATTACTTTCACTTTCGTTTATTCGTCATCCTAAATGTGAGTATTGATAAGGCTGCTACAATATAAACAGACCCATCTGAATTAAATTTACTGTATAAAAAAGAGAAAACAAGGGGAGGTTTATAA
This sequence comes from Notolabrus celidotus, assembly GCF_009762535.1. Lineage (NCBI taxonomy): Eukaryota > Metazoa > Chordata > Actinopteri > Labriformes > Labridae > Notolabrus > Notolabrus celidotus. Next base: position 18,745,344 of record NC_048291.1, read on the forward strand.
TCATGTGGGCAGAAATAAAAAGCGTTAGATCAGGATAACATTCCTAAACAGTGAGAGCTTTTTCAGCATCATTGTGACACAAACAATGTGTGTTTTAGGGCCCCTGTGTAAATTACGGTTTGACTCCCGGAGTGACCCGGTGTGACTCACCTGAGACAGGTAGACAGGCACGCCGCAGTCGGGATGGTCCCGAGCTCGTCAAGCTGGGACAACGTTAGCCTCAATAAGCTCTGGAAGCGTCTCTCCTCCGGCCTCCGGAGGAAGGCAGTGACGGTTGTGACAGCAAACATGACGGCGTTTGGATCTGCGGCGTCTTTGAGACTTCCACAACAGATTAAACAGCAGCTAACGAGTTGCTTCAGTCATCCTGACGACAGCACTACAAGGCACAAACAAACGCTGCTGGTATCTAGGAGACAGACCCCTCCTCCCGCTCTTGTCGCTTCCGTGTTCAGACGAGCGAATATTCGCTTCACAAAAGGACAGACGCGAAGATATTCGCGCGAGTTTGCGGCGCAAATTTTTTTCTCGCGTTTGGTGTGAACGCACCATAAGAACTGTAAGCATTTGAGTTCATTTCATCATTTTAAGGGTCATATTGATGGATAGTCACAGACAGCACAATTAAATAATGTGAGAACAACTGAAGGGCAATGTCTGAAAAACAGTCTTGATGATGTCATTTTCAAGTATACTGTAGACTGTTTTTAGACTTTGATCCATTTATGGTAAAAGCAAGGGTATCTTAACCTCTGCGGCATTACTTTCCTTAATGCAGCTCAAAACTACTTGAAAAATCATTTAAGTCAAATGATGGGACTGATATCAATGGAATGTCATCAATCATGTCTAGAGGTGGGTAGAGTAAACCGAAACAGTACTCAAGTAAAAGTACTGTTACTTTACAATGATATTACTCAAGTAGAAGTAAGAGTACTCATATAAATAAGTACTTGAGTAAGAGTAAATAAGTACTTAAAAAAAAAACTGCTCAAGTAGTGAGTAACTTGTAAGTAGTATCATAAAATTGTATTGTATTGGAAACGCTAATAACAATGTGAAGTGCTCACTGCCTTTATAAAGTGACATAAATAGGAAAATGCCAGAATGAATGCTGTTAGGCATGGTTTACTTTCAAACATTAAAGAAAGAGGAGCTGCACTGTGCTCAAACTAATGTACCTGCTTTCATTTTTTAAAACAGGCTGAAACTTCAAACTGTGTCTGAGATGTCATCAGAGCTCCAGAACATTAATACTCCAACATTACAATAAAAATAAATCTATGCCTTCCAAACTTTCTTTTTTAACCTTTAACTTATTTTCAGTACATATTACTTAAAAACATAACTTGAAAGTGTCACAGTTATCACGTGCCACACCTGCTCAGCCTCTCAGCCCACTACATTTCCACTCCCCTTCGTTTACCTGAACCACACTCTCCTCATTAAGCCAACACAAATCACCTGTTTCTCATTACCTGCTGCCAGTATTTAAGTCCCGGTTTCAGCTCACTCAGTGCCAGATTGTTCTCTCTGCAAATGCAAGACTCTCCAGCACTTTTCCTCGGACTGATCTCCCGGTTTCGACCCTGCCTGTCCCCGACCTTCCTTCCTTCCTTGTTTCTGCCCTGGTAACTACCTCAGCCTTCTGTCCCCGACCAAGACATTTGCCTGCTCCTCGTCTGTTTCCAGCCTGATCCTCCACACAGAGAAACCAGCTTCTCAACAGACATTGTGTGCCCGGGTTAGTAAAGACTGTTACCTGCTGTTTCCTCTGGGCTCTAGTGTGCTGCTTTTGGGTTCACCCTCACACCCGTAACAGTACAATCTGGCCAGTCATGGACCCAGCGCACACGGGCTCACCGCAGAACCGCTTTGAGAGACTGGAAAGTGTCCTCCAGCAGCACGAGTCCATGATGGCATCCAGCGCCGCCGAGGCTCGTCAGACTGCGGCTAATCAAGAGCAAATGTTAGCCACGCTGGCTGTCCAGGTGCAACAGCTGACACTTGCCCTGACGCAAGCGACGACCCCGGCACCGGCTCCGCCACCACCGGCTCCCGTCATCCCTTCGCCTGGTCCGGTACTCGAGCCTCGGGTTGGCACACCCGAGCGTTACGACGGGGATCTGGAGAACTGCAATCCCTTCCTCACGAACTGCTCCATATTGTTTGCCCTGCAGCCCCACACCTTTTCCACCGAGCAGGCTAAAGTGGCGTTCACTGTGAATCACCTCACGGGGAGAGCGCGTCTGTGGGGCACAGCTGACCTGCGTGCAGCTCGTTCCAGTACTTCGCCGCCGAGCTGCGCAAGGTATTTGCAGTAGGAGCACAGGGAGCTGACGCAGCGCGGAGCCTCATGAATCTGCGACAGGGTGAGCAAACTGTGTGCGGATTTTTCTATTGATTTTCGTACCACGGCACGTTAGAGTGACTGGAACGCGGCTGCGCTCCGTGATGCTTTTCTGCATGGATTGGCTGACTACATAAAGGACGAGCTCGTTTCATACGAACTTCCCCCTTCTCTGGACGGATTGATTGAACTGGCCATCAGAGTGGATCTCCGCATTCTGGCTCGTAAGAGAGAGAGACGGCAGGGGGCATCTTTGTATCACTCAACTCGGCCCCGTGGATCCGCTGTTGCTGGCGCCAGTTTCCCCGGTTTCCCCAGCCAGCATCGCCCAACAGGTGGGGACCCTGAACCGATGCAGATTGGTTCCACCCGAATAACTCTGGTTATTGGTGAGCCACACGTCATCACAAATTCCCTCCCAAAGAAGACCAAGGTTCCAGGCCCAGCTCATCCTGCAGGGGGATTCGCACAGGCTTGCCACTTTTATTGACTCTGGGGCTGACGCCAACATCATGGATGAGCAGCTCGCCCAGCAGCTGGGTATTGGTTGGGTTCCTCTCCCCACCCCAATACCAGCACAGGCTCTTGATGGACACCTGCTTGGAAATGTTACTCATCAGACTGACCTAGTCCACATCCTTATGTCTGGTAATCACCATGAGACAATTCAGTTTCATGTCCTGTCTACACCCAAGATTCCTCTTATCTTGGGATACCCCTGGCTTCGTCGACATAACCCCCACATCGACTGGACCACTGGGGTCATTCTGGGCTGGAGCTCAGCCTGCCACCAGGTGTGTTTGAAGCAAGCCACATCTCATCTACGGTCCTCTTCCTGCAACCTGGCTCCTGACGTCACGGGGGTTCCGCCATAGCACCTTGACTACAAAGAGGTGTTCAGCAAGGCCAAGGCCACCTCACTTCCACCGCACCGCCCATATGATTGTGCCATAGACTTGCAGCCCGCTATGTCCCCCCCTAGGGGGCGCCTTTTCTCTCTATCTGCCCCAGAGAGAGAAGCCATGGAGACCTATATTAACGACTCATTGGCAGCAGGCATCATCCGCCCCTCGTCATCCCCAGCAGGAGCGGGTTTTTTCTTTGTAGCCAAGAAGGACAAGACATTGAGACCCTGCATTGACTACAGGGGACTTAACGACATTACCGTCAAGAACCGCTACCCGCTACCACTCCACTATCTACGGCCTTTGAGTTGCTGCAGGGAGCCACAGTCTTCAGTAAGCTTGATCTTCGGAACGCTTACCATCTGGTCAGAATCAGGGAAGGGGACGAGTGGAAGACGGCCTTCAACACCCCCACCGGGCATTACGAGTACCTGGTGATGCCTTTTGGACTGACTAATGCTCCAGCTGTTTTCCAGGCATTGGTTAATGATGTCCTGAGGGACATGCTTAACCGTTTTGTGTTTGTCTACCTGGACGACATCTTGATTTTTTCTGAGACTCTGGATGAACATGTTCATCATGTGCAGGCTGTATTGCAACGCTTGCTGGAGAACTCATTATTTGTGAAGGCAGAGAAGTGTGTGTTTCACGCTTCTTCGGTTCCATTCTTGGGATACACCATTGCCCGAGGAAGTATCCAGATGGATCCAGCAAAGGTCTCATCTGTCACATCCTGGCCTGTTCCCGATTCCCGCAAGCATCTGCAACGGTTCCTGGGTTTTGCCAACTTTTATCGCCGCTTCATCCGGAACTACAGCTCCATCGCCGCCCCTCTGACAGCCCTTACCTCAGCCAAGCTGCCTTTCTGCTGGAACCCATCAGCTGAGAGGGCGTTCCAGACCCTCAAGTCATGCTTTACGTCAGCACCCATCCTTCAGTTTCCAGACCCTGATCGGCAGTTCGTCGTGGAGGTGGACGCGTCCGATGTGGGTGTAGGAGCAGTGCTGTCGCAATGCTCAGCAATGGACGAGAAGCTTCATCCCTGTGCCTTCTTTTCCAGGCGACTCTCTTTAGTGGAGAGAAATTATGACATTGGTAATTGAGAACTGCTGGCGGTTAAGTTGGCCATGGAGGAATGGCGCCACTGGTTGGAGGGAACCAAAACACCATTCTTGGTCTGGACTGATCATAAGAACCTGGAATACATCCGCACAGCTAAAAGACTGAACTCTCGCCGAGCCCGCTGGTCCTTGTTTTTCACCCGCTTTAATTTTACCCTCTCCTATCGCCCTGGGTCCCGTAACGTCAAGCCTGACGCTCTGTCTCATCAGTTCCAGGAATTGGAGGAGTCCGCTGTGGGTCCTGCTTCAATCCTTCCGAGCCCCTGTGTTGTTGCTACCCTGACATGGGAGATTGAGGAGAGGGTCAGGCGGGCAGGAGAGAATCAGCCAGGTCCCAGTTCCTGTCCCATTGACCTCTTACACGTTCCAGCTGATCTGCGCTCTGACGTACTCCAGTGGGCCCATTCTTCGAAGCTCACCTGTCACCCTGGGATCCAGAGGACCAAGGATGTGCTCCGACAGCGTTTCTGGTGGTCAACTATGGAAAAAGACACCAAGGACTTTGTTAACACCTGCCAAGTCTGCAACCGCCACAAAGCTTCTCATCATGCCCCTGCTGGTCACCTTCATCCGCTTCCTATCCCTCACCGCCCATGGTCCCACATCTCTCTGGACTTTGTTACTGGCCTCCCTCTCTCTGGGGGCAACACTGCTATTCTGACTGTTGTCGACAGATTCAGTAAACTAGCACATTTCATAGCTCTGCCAAAGCTTCCCTCTGCTAAAGAGACTGCCAACTTAATGTTGAATCATGTCTTCAGACTGCATGGACTTCCGAGTGATGTGGTTTCAGACCGGGGTCCTCAGTTCACCTCCATATTCTGGAGGGAGTTCTGCTCTCTGCTGGGCACCACTGTTAGTTTGTCTTCTGGATTCCATCCTCAATCTAATGGGCAGACTGAAAGGAAGAACCAGGAGATGGAGACAGCTCTGCGCTGCCAGGTTTCCAAGAACCCTACCTCTTGGTCGCAGCAACTGCTGTGGGTAGAATATGCCCACAACACCCTGACCAGTTCAGCAACTGGACTCTCTCCATTTCAGTGTGCATACGGCTTCCAGCCTCCACTCTTTCCGGCTCAAGAGAAGGAGGCTTCCTGTCCATCGGTGGAGGCATACATCCGCCGCTGCCGCAACACATGGTCGAGAGCCAGAGAAAACCTCATCCGCTCGGCAGCCCGCAGCACAGCATCTGCCAACCGACGTCGGTCCCAAGCTCCTGTTTACCAGGTCGACCAGAGGGTGTGGCTTTCGACCCGCGACTTGCCACTCCGAGTGGAATCCAGGAAGCTGGCACCCAAGTTTATTGGCCCATTCCCTATTGAAAGAGTGATCAATCCAGCAGCAGTCAGACTACAACTCCCTCGATCCATGCGCATCCACCCAACCTTTCATGTTTCTAGAATAAAACCTGTACGGGAGAGTCCTCTGTGTCCCGCTGCTGACCCTCCTCCGCCTCCTCGACTGATTGATGGGGGTCTCACTTATTCAGTTCATCGTCTGATCTGCTCTCGCCGCAGGGGAAGGGGACTCCAATATCTCGTTGACTGGGAGGGTTACGGGCCTGAGGAGAGGTCATGGGTCCCCCGTCGACACATCCTTGACACTCGCCTCATCCGTGACTTTCACCGCCGCAACCCGGATCAACCATCTGGAACACTTGTTGGACCTAGTGACAGAGTCAACTCCTCTTCCTCCTCTGCCGCATCAGGGATTGACAGAGACGAGGAAGTGACATCCTTCGGGGAGACCTGCTCTGTGTCAGAATCTGAAGAGGAGCCAGGGTCGGACTTCTCAGAGGAGTTTTAGCCCTCCTCCTGGCCCCCTCCTTCCGCCCGTGCTTGTTGGACTTTGGGACGTCGTGAGCCGTCCCTTGAGGGGGGGGGGGGTTCTGTCACAGTTATCACCTGCCACACCTGCTCAGCCTCTCAGCCCACTACATTTCCACTCCCCTTAGTTTACCTGAACCACACTCTCCTCATTAAGCCAACACAAATCACCTGTTTCTCATTACCTGCTGCCAGTATTTAAGTCCCGGTTTCAGCTCACTCAGTGCCAGATTGTTCTCTCTGCAAATGCAAGACTCTCCAGCACTTTTCCTCGGACTGATGTCCCGGTTTCGACCCTGCCTGTCCCCGACCTTCCTTCCTCGTTTCTGCCCTGGTAACTACCTCAGCCTTCTGTCCCCGACCAAGAGATTTGCCTGCTCCTCGTCTGTTTCCAGCCTGATCCTCCACACAGAGAAACCAGCTTCTCAACAGACATTGTGTGACTGGGTTAGTAAAGACTGTTACCTGCTGTTTCCTCCGGGCTCTAGTGTGCTGCTTTTGGGTTCACCCTCACACCCGTAACAGAAAGTGCTAAAACAACTTGGAAGTGTTTAAAAAGGCCATGAACTCAGTCCTGAAGAATCTCTCTGAGGTGACTGTTCAGCAGCTGTTTTTTATCATTATCTCTTATAAGTTAGTTTAGATTACTTTCCAACATTTCTAACATGCTTTTAAGATTTAATGTTAACCAGTATGATCCTTAGCTTACCTAACTGATTACTCACCATGACATGCTTTTTAAGATTTAATATTAACCAGTATGATCCTTAGCTTACCTAACTGATTATGTTACACTCGTGGAAAAAGCGAAGAAAGAATCACGAGCTTGATCGTGTTGTGTTTCCTCATCCAGAGCGTTTAATAGAATAACAGAAAAGAGCGCGATCTCCCTGCTCTGCAGGTGGAGAATGAAGCAATCGATCACAGATGAACATCTGACACAGACTACTAAGTAGATCACAGATCAACATGAATAAATCTTACTTTTAAACGATAGAAAACATAGTAAACAGTATGTTTAAACACTCTTAGCGTAATTACTGTTTGTTTTTAACCATTAACTGACTTTATGTATTTCAAATGACTTAAATGTTTCTATATGATTTTTAATCACTCTCTAGAACTTATGAAATCATTTTGTTTTTAGACACAAGTAGATTTTAGCTTTTTTATAAACAATGAACTTAATAAACTGTTTTTAAACTCTTTTTAACTTATATAATGCTTTTTAATGCTTTTTAACCTGTCACAATTACTCACCATGACATGCTTTTTAAGATTTAATTGTTCTTTGTGAAGCTCAAGATTTCCACCGTATAGAACAAAGTAAGCAGCGCATAATGTGACTGTTTCTCCTCGTCATTTAGAAGTTATGAGAGAGTCTGGATTTTGGGTACAGGGTAAACATGTTCCTCCAAAGGGGACGCAGGTATAACGCAGCCTCTCTCCCCAGCTGTAGGTAGAGGAGGTGGCGGAGCTACTTCTCTGTTCATTCAGTGTTGAGGCCATTTATAGCTCTTGATCAGAAGGCGCTGCATGAGAGATCGGCTGAGTATAAAAACATAAAATGAAGAAAAAAAGGAACGGTAAAAGTAGTGACTGGACAGCCCAATGTAACAAAGTAAAAGTACATCTTTTTTAACACAAATGTACTTGAGTAGGTACGGAGCCCCTAAAGTGACATGTGCAGACATTTTTTTTTGGAAAGTATCTCGTGCGCACGAGATACTTTCTCGTGAGCACGAGATACTTTCTCGTGAGCACCAGATACTTTCTCGTGAGCACCAGATACTTTCTCATGCGCACGAGATACTTTCACGTGCGCACGAGAAAGTATCTTGTGCGCACGAGAAAGTATCTGTTGCTCACGAGAAAGTATCAGCCAATCATAGTGTAGATTCCAGGGTATGTGGTTGTGAAGCGATCCCTTTAGCCATACCCGAGACCAGAGCGCACCGAGACCAGAACGCACCGAGACCAGAGCGCACCGAGACCAAGACTAGTCGATATCATCCCGCATTTAGGCAGTTATTTAATGAGGACTATGTTTGATCCTTTGTTACAATGGGTAGCCTATCTGCAAACGTTTTATCCTCACCCCGTTACTGTATGATTGATCAGTCTGACGTTTGTTTACCTGCATATGAAAAGTGCTATAATTCCTTTAACCCATTATGTTAACACTATGATGATGTTTTATGCTTGGTCCAGATTTGATGAAGTCCGTTTTACACTGCTGGTATATCAAAGCTAATAGAACACTGATTAGGAAATTGCTCAATGTATTTGTAAAGCACTGGAGTGCGCAGGTGTCTTCTTGCTGTGGAGAATAAGCAAAGCTTGAGTCAGTCTCTACTTTTTAGACTTTGACATATTTATTGAGGCCGTACAGGTGGTTTCATCATTAATATCCTGGCATAAAACATAATCTCCTGCTCTCCTCTTCATTAACATAACAGGCCACAAATACTGTGTGATGACTTCACATCTGCACGCACAGTGTAACCTTTGACAGAACAGTACAATACAAAGAGCAAGGGCGCCATCTAGTGTCACATTTAACAGTATTATTACCACAGATAATATCTGATCAATAAAAATAAGTTCACTTTGATTTGCCAAAGACTAGCTAAATCAGTTCTTCAGTATAATGTTCAAATTAAAGGAATTATAGCACTTTTCATATGCAGATAAACAAACGTCAGACTGATCAATCATACAGTAACGGGGTGAGGATAAAACGTTTGCAGATAGGCTACCCATTGTAACAAAGGATCAAACATAGTCCTCATTAAATAACTGCCTAAATGCGGGATGATATCGACTAGTCTTGGTCTCGGTGCGTTCTGGTCTCGGTGCGCTCTGGTCTCGGGCATGGCTAAAGGGATCGCTTCACAACCACATACCCTGGAATCTACACTATGATTGGCTCCTAATTACGGAGCCCCTAAAGTGACATGTGCAGAATTTTTTTTTGGAAAGTATCTCGTGCGCACGAGATACTTTCTCGTGAGCACGAGATACTTTCTCGTGAGCACCAGATACTTTATCGTGAGCAACAGATACTTTCTCGTGCGCACGAGATACTTTCTCGTGCGCACGTGAAAGTATCTCGTGCGCATGAGAAAGTATCTGGTGCTCACGAGAAAGTATCTGGTGCTCACGAGAAAATATCTGGTGCTCACGAGAAAGTATCTCGTGCTCACGAGAAAGTATCTGGTGCTCACGAGAAAGTATCTCGTGCTCACGAGAAAGTATCTCGTGCGCACGAGATACTTTCACGTGCGCACGAGAAAGTATCTCGTGCGCACGAGAAAGTATCTGTTGCTCACGATAAAGTATCTGGTGCTCACGAGAAAGTATCTGGTGCTCACGAGAAAATATCTGGTGCTCACGAGAAAGTATCTCGTGCTCACGAGAAAGTATCTGGTGCTCACGAGAAAGTATCTCGTGCTCACGAGAAAGTATCTCGTGCGCACGAGATACTTTCCAAAAAAAAAATTCTGCACATGTCACTTTAGGGGCTCCGTAAGTAGGAGTAAAAAGTACTCTGCAAAACAAATACTCTCAGAAGTAAATTTTTTTGAAAAAACTACTCAAGTGCATGTAACGGAGTAAATGTAACTCGTTACTACCCACCTTTGATCATGTCTCAAGATCTGTACTCATTGTTTTCTCAAAATTCACTCATTTGGAAATATTTTTTGCTCTAATGATACATTTCTCGAAACATCTTAAATGTGCTGACCCCCCGTCCAAAAGTTAAATTGGGCTGGTCATTTTTTGGTACCTTGGATATATGTATCATAATAACATTTTGCCATCATGTATGCATTACAGTCACCAGAATGACATTTTCCTTTGAAGTTGTGTAAAGCCAATGACAAAGGGCTGAAAGTGTGTCCTTCGTCCTCAGATATTCAAACTGTTTTTCTACCATATGTTAGTCGTCAGAATGTACCACCATCATTCTTACGCTGATATGGCATCACATGTACGACTGGTCTGTGGCTCACAGGATGCTGATTTAATGTCACTGGGATGCACAGAAGCACTCAAAGTATTACTTTTACCTTGGGGGGCTGGTACGTGCATGGCGTTTGATGAATGGTGGGTCCTCTTTGAGTGGTGTCACTTAGTTTTTTGTTGACATAAACCTCCATACAAGCAAATTTTTGGTTTTCACCTGAACAACCTTATGTTTCATGTCTGCTAGCTCCTTTTTGGTTGGTGATTCATAAAATTAATTTGAGTATTAAAATGAGCTCATGCAAACTTCATCCCTCTTCTGGTGTCTTCATTACGATGGCTGGGAAGTGCAATTAGAATTTACAAAGGATGAAACACTTGAAGACAGATTTAGATTTTTCGAAAACATTTTTACATTTTATGAAACAAAATTACATTAGCAAAACACTTTCACCAAGGCCAAAAGTGGTGAGACAATTTGTGATGGAAATAATTTACAGGAATGTTCATTTATACGCATGGTCCTTGTAAATGAAAAAAACAAACAGACATGAAGCAGTGTTTGGCATTCACTGGTTTGCTGACTCAAATAGGGACATCTGATTTTTCCCATGGCAAGATGGTTTCTAATCAGTAAAACTTGAGCTTGATATTTCTAAATCAGTTTGCACAACCTTCTCCCTAACACAAGTTTGGGCAGATGTGCAGTCAAAACGGAAAGGTTTGACAATATAAAACCATACCCCACTTTAGCACACATAAACTTTAACGTTGGTAACATGAGGTCAGAACGGTATAAAGGCAATACATGTCTAATCGAAGGTTCCTTTGTGTTTGTGCCAAGCACTGGATGTTGTCTTTCAATCTGAATTTGAGAGAACACAGCTGCCTAAACTTTTTAGCTTTTAAGCTGATGTTACTAGTGTGAGCTTAGTTAGCATAGTTGCACAGTGGTAGCATTGCTGTATTTAGTTTTTTCTTCAGGTTTGGGAAAATCGGGATACAGACATAAAGTCCAATGATTACAGTGAACATTATAAACAATGGATCCAACAGATACTATGACAAAGAGCATTTTTCCATCAGCAGTTTTGGCAAAATTCTACCCCAAAGGTCCAGTATATAGTATAGTAGTAGTATATATTAGACTGCGCTCTGACTGGAAAAACACCCAGTGCTATTAAAAGCTCCTTTCCTTATAACTAAAACACTTTTATACCCTGACATACAAACTGTATACCTGCATCTAAGAACACACTCTTGCACAAAGCCACCAGCACCCCACCCGTAGAATCATTGTGTGAATGCTATCACAAAACAAACAGTACACACTGACAGCTTTTCTTATTGCAATATCTTTTTAATGCTCTTATCTGACATGTTATTACAAAACAGGGTTTGTTGCAACAAGATCAAAGGAAACGTGTCTCTCCCCCCAGAGTTTCAGATCTGAAGGAGATGGGTGCTTTGTATTCACATGTCAGTCAACTGTGGAATGATTGTTTTTTGATTTAAATCAAGTAACTGCAGGCTTTACAAGAAAAGTAAAGCTGTTGGGTTGACTACTGAAGCAGAGTCGCACATTTCGTGACCTAAAGAGAGCTTGTCACTGTCTAAAGGGTGAATTTATTTTGTTGTTCCCATTCATGCATGTCTTGTACAGAAACAGCGCTCACACGGTGAATACTGATTCAGACGCCAACTGACTACATGATTTTGCACCATTAAAAGCTTGCACTTGTATCTTAAATTGCAGGTTTTTCTAGTTTGACAGTACCTCATGTTTTTCTTTTTGTCAGTTAAATATTTTGAAGGGATTTTTGACTGCCTCATCAGAAGTCTATGACTCAAAAGAAGTGAGAACAAATATGAAACAAAGAAACGGTATGCAGCAAAGCTTGAGTGAGAATCAAATTTACAAATTGCACTTTTGTGGTTTATATTCCCTGGCCCTCTTTGCCATTAAAATGTCACAGTTTTTAGGATTTGTCATGTGTCGAAACCAATTACAAAATGCTAGATAAATCACAACTTTATCTTTCTTTATTTTTGAAATTATATTTTTGGGACATTTTTACCTTATTGGATAGGACAGCTGAAGAGAGACAGGAAATGTGGGGAGTAGAAAGTAGGGGAAGACATGCAGCACATGGTCAAGGCCGGGAGTCTAGCCAGCGACCACTGTTATGAGGGCTATAGCCTCTGCATATGGGGCGCGTGCCTAAACCTAAATGTGCCTAAATGGCGCCCCAAGACTTTATCTTTCAAACAATAGATAATAAAGCTCAATGGGTTGTTCAGGTTCTTTGAAGTGAGATTGTATGAAGTACTTGTCGATACATGTTGAACTTGGCCCCTTTGTGGAGAAACCATCTGGAAACGAAAGCTAGGCTATCAGCCGCTACAGACAAGGTTGGCTCTATCACGTAATCTATTTAATTTTAACAAACTGCAAACAATACACTTTTCTCTGTGAAAATATACACTCTCTATACTCTATACTTTGCCGTCATTAAGCCTATTTATTAGGGTCTGCAAGCTTAATAATTAGCTAAAAAATAGCTAAATAACGTGGAAAGGTTGACCCCATCTGTAGCTGTTGATAGCTTAGCTTCCTTGATGTTTCATCAACTCGTTTCTCAATAATGGGGCCAAGCTGACCAGCTTCTCCTGTGGGTTCTTCACTTAATATTGACAAGTACTTCATAGATCCCCACTTCACAAATACCAAACTATCCCTTTAAGGCAATGACTAAACTCTCTAAATGCAATGAGGGCTGTGATTTAGCATCTTCTCAGGAGATTGTTTCAGTTAAACTTTGATGTTTGGTTCAGTCTCAGTGCTATCAGAATGCAGGTTTCCAGGAGCAGACTACTGTGACAAAGCCGTTACACATCCACTGCCCAGAAAGCTGCTAAACCTCAGACAGTAGATTCCAATAGAGCTAATAAGTCGTGGATAGCAGCACATTTAGCACCTAAATAGACATTATTTTTAAACACCAACAGGCTTTACACAAGAGAAAATTTGTATCTAGTTGTTAGAATCACAACGTAAAATTCCTATTTATACCTGGTATTAAATGCATCCTGAGTGATTCAATCACAAATGGACAGCCTTAAAAAATAAGTAAATGCACCCTAGACACATCGCCATGCACTTTCTGATCATTCAGGGCCACAGTTTGAGGTGGACTGGCATTTGTCCAAATTCATTTGGCAATATGTGTAACCCTGTGTTCTGTGCCACACTGAAGGATCCTTACTAAATACCTGTCAGCTGAGTTCCCTAAAAGTATTTTATGTTTTAATTCATTATGCATGTATAAATTGGTACAATAAAAACATTTCGTGTATTAAAGTTGCAAAAGCAGAAAAGGAAAAAAACCCACCCCCTCTTCAATTTAGCTATGGGCATTGCATTTTATTTTCTGTACATAAGGATCACTTACAAGGACTTAACAACAGGATATCAGTTAATGTTTTATTGGCTAAGAAAGCTGATTGAGGCTACGTTTTTATTTGAATATAGCATGGGGGAAGTGACGTTTAGTCGAGAAGTGGTCACTTGAGACACATATGGAAACACATTTTAATGGCAGGTATAAACAGCTGTATTGTTCATTTGTGATTGGATCACCCAGGACACATTTCAATACCAAATGAAAACAGGCTCCAAATTAATGCTGTTTGTCACCTTGCATCTTCTGAATGAGTAAAGCCTAAATTAATAATGTGTGCTACAAGTTAGCTACAACTCCGTAAGTCAGTGTTTTGGCTCCAACTAGTTTGCTGTCTGGGAGTTGTCATACAAATCACTTGATGCTGCCATTAGGGATTATTTTTTTAAAATAATAAAGCTTACCTTAAGCCAGCTTTGTTGACTCTTTTAATTGGCTGTTTGAGCATGAATGTGTCTGTAGCTGTGACAAAACAGGAAGTGTTTCTCAACCATGTTTTCAACTTATAACGCTGCACTTAAAAATGACAGAATTTTCGTTTCATCACCAAAGAACACACAGCATGCCTGAAACCAAACACTTTACCCATTCAATGCTGATTCAGCAGACATGTTTGACTCAAAGATTGAGCCATGTGGGTATTTTTTGCACACACCCGTTGTTTTTCAGGAGTGATTCAGCACCTTAATACAAACTGTTCATAATAATAAACACAAGATGTTTCCGAATGTCTTCATTTAGTGGTGATGCTTGTGTAAAAATTAAAGGTCATTACAAAAAAGTTATTTACAATACTGTACAAACAAGTGTCAGCAACCAGTCAGGGGATATACATGTGACTGTGTGTGTGTGCTTTTAAAAATGCTGTAATATGCGTGTGCTCTGTCAAATCAGTCTTTATTCTTATGTGCATGTCTGTGTGTGTGTGTGTGTGTGTGTGTGTGTATGTGTGTGTGTGTTTGTGTGTGTGTGTGTGTTGTCCAGCAGAGGGAAACATTTCACAGCACAGTGATGGCATCATAGTCAAGAAACCAACGCCACAGTGACACACAGAGTGAAAAAAAAGATGAAGAGGAAGAAGATAATTAAAGAATTGTGGATTTGAAGGAGTGTGCAAATCAAAGTTAGCAAAACTGTCACGCCCCTCTGAGCGCTTATGGCAACCACACTGTATGTAAATAACAATAAATAAATCTAACAATATAATCGGAAAAATAAATCACAATAATTACATGACTCTGGCAGTTGTTAGCAAATCTTCTGTAGAGAAATTCCATGTTCAGGAGTGGAAAAAAATAAAAGCCTGTTGGCATAAGAATTTTGCATGACAGCTTCTCATCTCGCAAGAATACAAAACACAAATATTGGTTCCTGAATGCGATGCACTTGATTTGGCTCACTGTTAAGCCACCTGCAGTCAGAAGCTTGGCTTTGTCTTATCAGATGTGTTTGTATTTAACATCATTTTTTTTTTTTTTTTTTGGCGAAGCAGCAACCATCCAATAAAAACATGGCTAGGAAAGCCAAGTGAAGATGTCAGTACTTTGATCCTCTTTGCTTTTGTCTGGTGCCTCTGCTGAGAGATCTGAGATAAATTCTTTGATCCGAGTAAAACCCACATGGAGCTGAAAAGGGGGCTACTACTCAGACTGCAGTGTGTGTACTGTGGTGAAGTGTTTGAGGTTGTGGGTATGACTCGAGTCACTTTCAGGGATGGAAACAAAACACACGACCTGTTAATTTGGAGTTGGGAAAGTTAGGGACAAATGGTCAGTTGTCAAATGAAGGTTTGGGGTTCAAGACTAAGTTTTAGTAATCAGAAGTGGGTCAAAATCAAGCGGCAACCACAGGTTTTAAAATATGAATCCCAAGAAGAAAAACTGCCATTCATTGAGCATTCGCTTGAGGATGGCTGCAGAAAACACTGCAAACCACATACACACCCATTCAAGGAGACGATCTTTGCAGCAATAATAAACATGTTTACAGCCTGGTTCAAAAAACAGTTTAGGTCTGAGTTGCTAATTTCTCTATTGGCATGCACTGTAGGGGGCGGGGGATTTTTCATAAAACTCGAAGATATTAAACATACGAGTTTGGCCCAAATAAGGACATGGCTGACTAGATTGACAGACAAGCACCCTGTAGCTGTTAGCGAAAAGGCTAAAGGCCCGCCTCTTTACCTCACACCAGCTTGGACGAAGTTTGGTTGTGTTCAGTATTTCCAATATGACAACCGCTGATGACTGGCTTCAAAACAGAGCTCAGGAACAGATGGGTGACGTCACGGATACTACATCCAGTTTTTATACAGTCTATGGTCAAAATACCAAAAAGGAAAGTATCAGGGTAATAAATGCAAGACTTTTGTATATCCCAAAAGTGACTTCTGTGTGTGTATCTGTGCATATGGCTTGCTCAATAGAGGTTTTTACAGGTAATCTCAGCAGCACAGCGATCCTTTCGGCAACGTGTCAAACTCTTGATATCAAAGCTGTGTCCTATGAGTCACACAAGAAGTTCAACGCCATTTTTCAGCACCTGCTCACTTAAAATGATGAAAACGTAATTGCACTGTTGTAAAAAAAAAAAAAGTCAGACATTCTCAGTGGCCACAGTTCCCTTGACTGAGTCCATAATTGAAAAAGCAAAAATAAAAGTCTTTAATTGTAATAAATAAACAAACAAACAAACAACAAAAATCAGAGAGATGTACCTGACTCTGTTTTGAGTGTTCAGCTCTTTACTGTTTTCAGCAAAGAGATAGTCCTTGAAGAATTTGTCTATCGGTTCCCCGGGGGTTAATAGGGCAACAGGGTGGGGTTTCTGTGTTTATTATGGGAGGTCTAGACCTGTGTGGAATAGGAGCGGTGCAGCGTTGCGTACCGCCCTGCTGGATGGGCAGCACAGTGTGGCGAGTGCTGCTCCGACTGGTCTAGACTTCGCTGGAAATGGAGCGAGACGGAATGATGACATCGGGGGTGGTGGGGAACCGATAGGGCTGATGGTCATGTGATCTCGGTGAACGGAGATCCCCGCGGAGTCTGCAGGGGAAAGAGAGGAGTGAGAAAAAGAGAGAGGATGGGGCAGAGAGAGGGCGAGGGAGAGAGAAAAGTGAAGAAAAGAATAATCAAGAGCAATGTACGGGATGAGGAGGGTGGTGAAGAGGAGGAAGGAAAACGGATGCAAAGAGCAAAAACAGAAATAAGGCAACACATGATAGTGAGGAGTGGTGTGGACAGGCAAAAAATATATTTAAAGTTGGTTAGAATGGTTGGACATAGGCGTTGTAAGGTGGGGAGGTGGCAGAGAGTGCAGGATGCTGGAGGAGAGTGAGGGACAAGGGAGCAGATTGAGAGGAGAGGTGGGAGACAGAGGAAAAGAGGCAGTCAGGTGAGGGTTAGTGACAGTGACAGACCACAGAGGACACCGACAACTAGTACTTGGACATAGACTCCTGCTACACCACTGCTGCACCCCTGAGAGAATATTTTTAGAGGATGTTTTATTTTAAATTTCTCATAACGCTGGCTGAACTCTATGCTCTCCTCCCACCAGGTGCCTTCAATTATACCTGAACCAGAACAAGGCACGTCGTTGATTCGTCAATCGTTAATTATCGGAGTTACCTTTTGTATTTACTGTTTCCGTGGACGATCACTTAAATAACATCTACGCTGAGCTGGGGAGCATAGTGATGCGTTGGGGATCACATACCTCTTTTTGACCAACGCAAACTGGGTTGTATTTCCGGCGTGTGCTCACGCTGGTTTGGAGCTAGTTGAACTCCGTGGAAGAGGCACATCATGACGTCAGATTTACGTGACCGCTTTTCCCAGCAGCCTTTGCTGCTAACTTTCCCTCACGACAACTATGGCAGACAACAGCAGCTTTTCTCCTCAGACCACTGCTTTGCGCCTTGGAATCCATTAGTCTTTTTTATTTTTTCTGCAGGACAATGGCGGAAACACATTTGGGCAACCCCGCCCCCACCCCTTGCGTAAGCGGTTCTAGACCAGCAAAGAGTTGGAGCCGCTCTGAAACCAGTTTTCCTGGCCGGGAGCTGGTTCACTCACAGTCAAAACACAAAAAAACGGTTCTCAATTTAGCGCCGGCTCCGAACAGTCCCTGAAACTGCCTCCGTCGAAAAGGGGTAAAAGACAACTTGAGCAAAAGTCTAGTCTTTGTAGATCTGAAACATCTGTTGATTTTTATGGATATAACGTGTTCGGATTGAATCTTTTTACTTGATTTTGAAAGTTGCAGCAGGAGGGGGGTGCGGACCATTGGCCTTACAACAGCTTTTAACCAAGTGGCAACCTTACAACTGCAGTTCCTCAAGTGTCTGCTTTTTGGTCTCACTAGTTAATTTCTCTGTCGGCACACACTGTAGGGGGTGAATTTTCTTTAATAGTTTTGAAGACACTGCTATCCATTTTACCACTATCATCGCTCTCTCTTCATCTCCCTCTACCCCCTTTTCCAACGCAAACTCTGTCAAGGCAGATGACTATCAAACACAGGTCTGGTTCTGTTCGAAGTTTCTGCCTGTTAAAAGGCAGTTTTTCCTTGCTGCTGTAACTAGATAAACACTGCAAAGTGCTCTCCTCATGGTGGATTAAGATGAGATAAAACAGAGTCCTGCCTGTAAAATGGGACTGGATCTTATCCTGTCCTGATGTTGGGTCTTTGTTAATAATTTAACATAGAGTATGGTCTAGACCTGCTATGTTTGTAAAGCGTCTTGAGATAATGTTTGTTGGGATTTACCGCTATATAAATAAAGATTGATTGATTGATATTAAATGTACAGGTTTCGCATAATACGGGGCATGGCTGACTTCACTGACAGGCATGTACATTTTAGCTGTTAGTGAAGAGGCTAAAAGTCCACCTCTTTGCCTTTAGCCAGGTCATCCGAAAGTGAGGTTTAGTCAGCACCTTCAGTACGGCAACTGCCGACGCAGAGCATCAAAAATGCACTTCAGAAACCAATGGGAGACATCACAGAGACTATGTTCGTGTATCATACGGTCTATGGTTTTGATGTTAATGTTAACTTCCGTTAATTTAGAACAGAAATAACAGATAAGCTGTCTTTAATCATCCATAGACACTGAATTGGTATAACTCCTGAACAGCAAATACAAAAAGGTATCAATTTAATCTGATATGTTTGAAGAAGTTTTTCTTTCCTTTTTTTTTTTTGGTATTCTAATTTGCTGATTTAGAGTTTTGAAACACAATTACCTGTTATAATAAATACTGCTCTAAAAACAATTCAAGAGGGTGCAAGAGGGTGTCTTGGAGCATGCATGTTGAGGTTTTTCTTCTCTTAGGGAAGAACAAGGATTCAGGTAGGAGACAAGGGATGAGTATCTCAGCCCTTCTTTAGTGAGCGCAGGCGTTCCTCGCACCCATCCCCGCCCCTTACCTGAGGGCCACTTAACTTTTCGAGTGGACTCTCCACGCAGGGCATCGTCACCATTGGCATGCCCAGAACGGACTCAGGCCTCTGGGGTCGCAGTGGAAGAGGGCTGGGCTGCAGCTGTTTAAAGTTGTTAATCACACAAGTCACCTGGAGATTAAGAAAAAGGGTAAAAAAAAAAAAAAAAATAGCAGTAACTGTCAGTTCTTTAAAATGTTAATTTTATTTTTAACATTCTCAAATAGAATAACACCATCACAAACTACTATAGAGCCAAATTAATATTTTTATCTATTTGCAGTAATGTTCGCTTCAAATTTTCAACATTTGGGACTAAGTATGAATTCCACAGGCAAGGGACATGTCAGTGCCTACAATATTTGACATTACATAGACGATAATTAATAGCGATCAGGTTGTTACTGTTGATTGGAACAATGACGCATATTTGACGGATCTTTCACCCAAAATTTTGATTCAAAGACAATTTTATCTGTTCTTTAGACAGTTCGAAAAGAAAGAAGTTCCTATACTTTCACAGTTGGTAGCACTTCAGTGGCAAAGATCTATTCTTATCAGCCTAGTCGAGGGTCAAATTAACATTAAACATGGCATTTTCATTTCCGGTGAAGTAAAAATGTTGGCCCTCTTTTTAGCTGGAAATTACAATAAACTGACATTTTCACTAACAGAAATGTTTAATTTTTAGCATTTCTTTATTGGTATTCTGAACTAATGTGCAAGTTGACCACACCTCAATACGTCTAAGTCTTTTGATTTTTCCTTCTACGCTACCAAAGTCCATATCCTGTACAGTTTTGTGTGTGCTTAAAGTCTTTGGACTTCTTAGATTTGGCTAACGTCTCTTTCATACAACTCTTCTTGTTTTTTCAACCTCCGATGCGGTTTCTGTGATGTCCACCTCCTCTCTTATTCGTTTCTGGTGACCAGGCAGCCGTTAACAACAGAGTTCCGTGTTCTCCCAATAACATAAAAGCACTACTAAAAAAATTCTTTATGTTGAACTGATATACTGCTGATACTACTATATACATTCTGATTTAGAGTGCTAACAACATGATTTTCCCCACAGTAAATAGGCAGAGGAAATGTTAGTGTGATTTAACATTTGGGATGAGGTCTTCTTTTCCAATTTTGCAAATCCTTGATATCAAGACATAACACAACATTGCCAATACTGAGGTGCTGACCTATTAAAATCAAGTGTTAAATACAGTGTGGTATAACTGTATTTTTACTCAGTGTGGTGTTAGTGACACTAAAAATACCTATTCCCATCCCATACGGGCCAAGATGCTAAAAGATTCAAGTTTGGAGTCATGAAGGTACTGTGCTGTACTTTTTTATTTTGGTGAGAGCATTTCTACCCAAACTTGGACAAGTACAACTTTTCATCTTGATTATCACACTGCACTATAACACAAGCACCATCTAATTCAGTCATACGATACAAATGGACAACTTGTCAACTAGCTTTCAGCCATCTTAACGGATTATCAGCTGGTACAGATGCTGACTAAGTTTTAAGCCTTACTTTATTTGGACTGAGTTTTCAGTCTCTTTTTGTTTACTATTTGTAAAACTGACTACCCACTGTGAGAAAACCACTATTCGAAAACCATGGATGGAAGCTCTGATTCCTCTCTTTTCTGGGCGCTCTCACCAAAAACACTGCAATGGACCCTCCGGTGAAAAACCCTGCAAGGACGTCAGCCCAGTGGTTGCGGTACTCGGCCACTCTGATTACGCCAACCAGCATAGCCAGGCAGAGCAGGGTGAGGCTGATAGTGGGCTTAGTCAGCCGTGTGCCTTTGGTTTTGAACACCAGTGTCACGTACATCTGCAGAGAGGCACAAAGGAGGGCACACACAGTAGGATACAACAAACAGAAACCAACACAAGACACTTAAGGATCATTACTGTCTGACTCGATTCTTTAGAAAATGAGCAAAAAGGTGAAGTCACCTTTACAACAAGGTACAACTTGTAAAGGCTGATTTATACTTCTGCGTCTCCCCTACACATATGCGTTGATGTGTCCATGTCGCGCAGCAATTCCCTGCCGAAACGCTTGGGGGCAGTGTGGTCTCTCTGATAGCCGGTCGCCTGCTTCTGGCCCCGCTACGATCTCTGTTTACTTTTCCACAGCGATTCAGAGGGTGTTAAGTTAATCTACAGCTGATACATATTGCTTTTTATCATACAGACATGATTACAGGGAAGAATAGATAGGAGGAGATGAAATACACGGCTGATGTGCTGCCGATGAGCGGGGATCCCGGAAGTGCAGTAAATGCAGGAAATACAAGCTGCCAGGCGGACTAATCACAGGTCTTGCGGTCTGTGTTGATTCTACGCGTATTTAAATTTTGGAGGAGCTGCACGTCAGCTACGTGCGTAGGCCTCTGCCTAGGTACGGAAGCTACGCGGACTCACGGCGTAGGCTATGCCGTTGATTCGACACAGAAGTATAAATCAGCCTTAAGGGTTGTTCATTTGTGGAATGAGCATCACAGCCAAACGTGTAGGTAGTATCCCAAAAAAGGTGGGCAAATGATATCTCCAGAATCTGGGACCGACAGTATCTCCATCCTCCGGGATGACAACGCTCCTCCCCACAGAGCCAGGGTCATCACAGACTACCTCAAGAATTTGGGAGTGGAGAAGATTAAATGGACTGCCTTGAGTCCAGACCTCAACCCCATTGAACACTTGTGGGATCAGCTTGGGCGTGCTAGAGTGAACAACATAACTACACTGGTTGACCTTCAACAACTCCAGGTTGAGGACTGGGATGCCATCTCACAGCGAAAAATGACCAGACTGGTGACCAGCATGAGGAGGAGGTGCCAGGCTGTTGTGGCTGCGTATGGATCTTCTACACGTTACTGAGGTTCCTGAAAGTGTATCATGAATAAAGTGTAAAAATGGCCAATATGTTTTTTTTTTCCTTATTACTGTGGGAGAGTGCAATCATCCATTCCACTAAGCAACTCAAAACAATAGTGAATACCAAAAGGAGGGGATGGTGGCAAATTTTTTTGGGCACTATCCACAGGTTTAGCGTTGTTGCTCATTCCACAGAAGCACAATCCTTACAATTTATACCTCGTTGTAAAGGTGACTAATCAGTCTGTCCAATGATATATAAAACAACCCTAATTGTTATTATTAAAGGGGAGAAAAAATTGACAGAAATAATGTTTCCAAACATTTTTTGAGTAGTTTAGCTGCTTATCATACACTCTTTCACCTCTGATCAGTGAGGGCCAGTGTTGTAGTACTCGAGTCCAGGACTCGGACTCAAGTCCGAGTCGAGTCACGTTTTGCAGGACTCGTGACTTGGACTTGGACTCAAGCACTGATGACTCGTGACTTGACTTGGACTCAAGCGCTGATGACTCGGACTTGGGGTCGGACTCGAGCATTGACTGCAAAAGGACCCGGATGATAGAGAGGAGGACTCGGGCTTATATATTGATACCGACTGTTTTAATGTTCATGTTAGATTTTGTATGTTTCATAAAATGTATTCCGTTCAGAGCGAGGGCTGGCATGAGTGTTCGCCTGCATGCGCGTGCGCGTGACGTCTGCCAGGATTAAAAGACGCCACCAGCCGTTCATTTCTCTTTCAAAGATTTCACAGTAAATGCAGCGAGAGCAGAGCGACATGTTGGAGATTAAAGAGACCCATCAAGGAAAGAGACCAGCTCAAACTTTAACAGACATCTGTACAGGATGAACCTAAAAGTGAGAGAGATGCTAAAGTTTCTTGAGACCGTTCATCACTTTACTGTGTTAGTATAATGGTAATATTAGCGACTAAAATAACTAAACCAAAGTTATTAAGTTGTTTGATTTATTGTTAGTTTATTGGACCCCGGCAGTGATCCCAGTGCAGCAGAATCTCTGAGCGCGTCCCCTCATCAACTGAAGCGCAGCTGAAGCGCATTTACGCACGTCACACAACGCTGTGACTTCATTCATAAATTAATCTCCAGACACACCGGCCGGATTTCATTAGAATCTCACTGCAGTGGCAGTCAGACCTCGTCAATTTACTAAAATCGAAACTGAAAATCAAACCAGCCACAGCGCTGGGGGAGAGCGGATCGTACAGGATCAGACACATTTCAAATGTCCAGTAAAAACTTCAGATTCTCTGAAGTCTTATTAAACAAGATAGATTCTCATTAAACAGTCTGTAGCATCCTCGTGCTCTAACGTCTTCTGGTAAAAAAAACCCAACAACATTCACCTCTCCCTGTGTCCGCCCCTCCTATCTTATCTGCCCATCCAGTTGAAAACAATCAAACTATCAAAATGCTTACTAAAATAAAATAATGATAATGCACATGACATTGCCCTTAATACAAACAACAACATATAAATGACATAAAGTAAAATGATTATGAATATATTAGAATAATTTATATTTATGGCATAAAATTATGGAAATAGCTCCAACACTAATGTTAATTAAATAAATGTGTTTCCTACACATCCAAAAGGTCCCACACAGCCAGACCAGGTCCACACAGACGGTTTAACAGTCAATAGTTTGGATTCAAACGGCTGCCCTCCTTGTAATATATAATATTATTGGTGAGGACTCGACTTGGACTCGGACTCAAGTCATGAGGACTCGACTCGGACTCGGACTCGTATTTTTCTCCGGTGACTTGGACTCTGACTCGGACTCGAACACGGAGGACTGAGGACTCGACACTGGTGAGGGCATACTCCAACCTACCACTGTGTACAGTGCGCAGTAGACACTGAGTGCTGCATCCTTGGATGGGAAGGATTTACGTGCGGACATGACAACCAGTGAGTTGCCTGTGCAGGCTCTGCGCTCTGCGATGTACTGTGTGGTGGACTGGCAGCCTAATGATGTGTAGTTTGGCCTGCAGGCAGACAGGAAGTGAGGCGTCTGATTTCCTGTCACCACTTGGCCAGCATTGGCAAAGATGGTGGTCGCAAACAGGCCGAAGGCATAGACACCTGGAGATGAGAGTAAGGTAGAGAAAAGGCAATAGATGGGAAGAAAGACATAATTAGAGATACAGCAGGCTAAGAAGAAAAGGGCATTAAATGTGTGACAGAAAGCAGTGCAAAAGTACGTTGAAGCACTGAAAGATAAAACAGGCGATAGGTTTTTACTTCCTAAAATAGCCCTAACACTTCATTATCAACTGAGCTGTGAAATTTCACCAGAGGTCTGCTTCTCATTTGATTCAGCTCAACATGCTAATTTATCAGCTACTTCATATTCACAAGTATCTTCCTGCCGTGATGCTGAGCATCTTTCAACTAAGATTATATCCCATTTTCTCATCTAATTAACAGCTACATGTAACAGCTCTGGTTTTACAAATTTCTGAAATGCAGCAAGGCCACTTTCATACATGTTGACCCTTTTGTTCATGTTATTTCATAAGTATACATTTTTTCTCTCTCTCTTTCCCTATCAAAACTGCAACTAGACACAAAAAATGCCCTTTCACAGATCTGAGAGCAGGGGCTTTACAATACAAAACAGCACATTCACCAAGGAAGCGTATTATGCGCCTCAGTAGGGGGTTGAAGTAGCAACAGTCAGCAGTGACGATGGTCTTCTCCTGGGTTCCCTCTGCCTTAGTGAAGAATGCACATAGCTCTCCAACAAGAATCTGTGCACACACAAAAAACACAGAATATATGATCAAAATAATAATTAATATTACATGATTTGTTTTCCTTTTTAAAACCTCTTGGTTTTCACATTGCATTGACCAGTATAGTTGTTTCGCACCCTTACTACAGTCATTATTCTTTATACATGTAGGTCAAAGGTCAGGGCCAAACAGTGTTCTCTTAAACTGCTGGCTACCATTTTGTATGACTAATGACTAACAGTGTAACACGTGTATTTGTTGTGGTTGTTTGGTACATGCAGTCATATGGGAGGAAAAGGCAGACGTGATAGTGTCTACCATCCAATCCAACAGCAATCACGCAAAAACTGTCTTGAGTATTGCTGCAATTGAAATTTATTAGAGACCTTTATTACTTTGTTGAGCGTGCACTCTGGTTTGATGTATGAGCTTGCTACAATCTGGATATTCCTGAGATCAAACATAGCAGGTTTGGTTGCTTAGTTCTTGTGGTTTTGATTTTCCTTTATGTGAGACGTGTCGGGCTTTAGGCATTTTATTTAGGTGATTGTGCTCACTTCATTGCCTGTTGGTCTGGTTAGTGGTGCCTCTGCACACTGATGATCCCTTAATGGACTGCAGCAGTAAGACTCCTCTGTGTGAGAACCCACAGCACTCAAAGACACTGGCATGGGCAAAACCTGGCTCCCTTACTGAATAACTACCCTTGACAGAGATACGCTTAACTCTTGAATCATGTCGACAGTTTCCATGCTGTGCTGTGACAGTACCGGGATCAACTTTAACTCCGACTGTGCTTCACAAACCCGTCAACCTACTTCCTTTTTTCCTATTTGACATAATCCCTCATTTATCCCATACGGTGAAAAGCACTTCTGTGTGATGAGAAAAAGCAAGTGGAGATAAAAGAACCACAAAGATAGTCAGTCCAATAGAGATGAGAAAAATGATCATGTTTCAAGCAATCTCATGCTTTTGGGCAGCAACGAGCGGTCCAGCCAAGCCAAATGAGTTAATAGCTTGCAGAGGCTGATCAGAGCAGCACTGCTGTGAAGTGCTTGCCCAGCCAAGTGCTTTCTGAAACAAAGCCCCACTGTGTGCTCCATGGCAACCCCTTAACACTGAAATCAAGGTTGAGGGTGTTTGATCAGTGGCTCCGAATCAGAGATGTTGGGGGTAACATCACATTGTGGACGGGCATTTGTGGGGTAAGTTAAAAGGCATTATGGGGGCTGTTGCCATGGGGACTGCCCGACTGAGGAGGGCTTGAGCATGTGTGTATGTGTGATAATGGTAGTGTGCTGCCCCTCATGGAAAAGTGCTCTTAAAATGTTGCCTCAGGCTAAGATTAAAACATTGAGTGGTTGGCTGATTAGGAAGCATATAATAGCGGTACTACTCTCATTTTATCCACTATTAAAATTAAGTGTGAATGACTATTCTGACTCTCTTTTCTTTCAAGTCTTTAAAATCAACAAACACAACCAAAGACTAACGTAAAATGTGTATGCAGCTACTGTGAAGTTACCCACTGGTGGTGATTATCATTTTAAAGCTTTGAATTCGACATTTTGGTCTTTGCTATCTATTTTCTAACCTAGTTGATAGCTTTTCATGGATGTGACCTGTCAAGAGATCATCTTCTGTCATGAGTTGCTCTTGTTTAGTTTGGTATTTTCTTTGCAAAGTTAACTGTCTTTGATTTCTTGTTTTTATTTTTTTTTGATCTTGTGTTACATGTCATGTTTCCTCCCTGTCACCTCCTTATTAGTTGAGTTATCCTTATGTCTTGCTTGTGTTGTATTGTGCTGTGTGTGTGTGTGTGTGTGTGTGTGTGTGTGTGTGTGTGTGTGTATTTTCACTTGTGCATTCTAGTAAAGTCTACCCTGTTTCCTGTTTTATTTTGTAGTTCTTGATCCCTGTGTGTCTGGTTTAGCTTTACTTCCTGCCTCGAGTGTTCTTCATTTTTTACCTTCTCCTGCTCCCTGTGAATCCATGTCTTTACATCTGGACCTTTTTTTTCTAATGTGACGGTTCAGAAGATATTAAGATTTCGAGTTTTTGCCCAAATAAGGACATGACTGACGTGACTCCCAGTCGGGAACACATAGCTATTGGCTAGGAGGCTCACACTACGTCACACTCTGCCTGGTTGAGTTCTGCATTTCCAATATGGCTGCTGCCGATACTACGTCCATATTTTATACAGTCTATGGTTCACACCAGTACCTGACAACGACACCAAAATCCCTGTTGTGGTAGACTGACAAGTTGTAAATCTACAGACACTTAGAGTAAGTTTTTCTTTGACCTTTTGCTTTTCAAAACTCAGTATTTCTGAAGATCCAAATTACAAGTTTTGCCCAAATACGGGCATGGCTGACTTGATTGACAGGCAGGCACCCTGTAGCTGTTAGCGAAAAGGCTAAAGGCCCGCCTCTTTACCTCACACTAGCTCGGATGTAGTTCGGTTGTGTTCAGCATTTCCATTATGGCAACTGCCGACAATTCGCTTCAAACCAGCGTTAGGAACAGATGGTTGACGTCACGGACACTACGTCCATTTTTTATACAGTCTATGGTTTCTGCATGAATGCGTGTATGAATATACAATACGCATTTATATTTACGCGAACAGAACCAGCACACATAGTTTGGGTCCATTTGCATGAAATAGACAGTGTCTTTTTCTCATCTGAACAGGTTTAGCAGGGGTTAAAACTAAGGGGCTTGTCCATTTCCAATACATACTTCTCTGCAAAAAATCAGGGGCAAACTGCCACCCACTATGTTTAAGGCCAAATGTACGCCCTGAAATATTAAAGAAGGAATCTGAGAGAATGAAAAAGTGATGGTATTAGAAAACAGTAGAAACTTCTATTTAGGGAAGAAGAGAGAACGGCATAGGTAAGGTAGGTCTGTGATGGGGTTAAGTCTAATACAGCATGAATGAGTTATTCACGCGTTATTTGCATCCATGTGAATAATGCAGCACATTATTTCCAAAATTTCTAAATTATCTCTGTACACTGCACCGGGATGCACTCTAGCTCCCTGCGTCTGCCTCTCCACCAAGGACTTGCGTTGAAATATAATGTGGATTACAATTTAGCAGAATTAAATAACCCAGTCTACACCCTGACAATGACAATGCAAATGTTATGCAATGTGTCCAGATATTGCAGGATGAGTGCCTAGATTAGAGAGAAAATGAAACAAGAGAAATAAGTGTAAGAGTGAAAGAGCGAATTGTTGTACACACATGATTAACTATCTGTGTGTGTGTGTGTTTGTGCGTGCACGCAAAAATTACAGCGACCCAGGATCCATTTGTGTCTGCTCAAGAAAACTGGAGGATGCTGCTCTGTGTGCGTGAGTAATCAAATCTTGATTTGTGTCAGTGGTCATCAGTGAAATATGAGAGTGTAGTCAGACTGGCCCCATTTCATGAGCCTGTGACTATTAAAAGACAATGACCAGGGATGTTTCACTCACAGTTTATAGATGAATGAAGAGCATTATGGAAATTATAGCGAAGCAGAAGCAAATAAGAGAAAGTATAGCTTTACAAACATGATTCCTGGACTTGAAAGAAAGTCTGAAGCCCTGAGGTAGTGGAAGGACACGAGAAAACGGAGGAGACATACAGGCAGTTTTGCTTTTATCCTGTGGCATTGTGGGAAATACCACTGATAGGACAATCAAGCAACTCGGACAAAGCCTGAACAATGGTGTCAATTATCTTTCCTTTTGTA
Organism: Notolabrus celidotus; assembly: GCF_009762535.1. NCBI lineage: Eukaryota > Metazoa > Chordata > Actinopteri > Labriformes > Labridae > Notolabrus > Notolabrus celidotus. The sequence goes on from NC_048291.1 coordinate 18,773,837, forward strand.
AGATCACTTGTTTATCACTTATGTTCTGTTATTGTTTCTCATTGTACTCCGTCACTCGTCTTGTCATTCATCCTTTTTTCTGTGCTCAATTAAGTCTATATTGTTCCTCTGGCTGTGTCTTGCTTCTTTGTAACAAACAAAATAGACTGCACTACAACTGAGTGGTAGCATGCAGATTGCTTTTGTTAGTATTAACCATTGTAAATAACAACTGACTCTCCAGTTTGTGTTAATGATTCAATATGGTAGCAAAAAAGGAGAAAAAAAAAAGATGGAAACATAATCCATGCTTGGCTTTGAGCCATGACTTCTTAAGCAAGGTCTCTTAATACACTCAGAGCCCGATCTACAAAAGGTTTGCGTGTATAAAAACACGTGCAAACTTGATAGCATGCACAAAGCAGATGTACTAACTGGGAGCACCGAGGATTGCGTCTGTCAAATAAGCAAAGTAGCACTCGTAATCCATTAAGCGTGTTTGCCGTCATGAATATGCGGAATACATGCAGATTATCAGAACGCGCAAAATACTGGAACGAGGAGATGCAAATGTAATCATTTTTTCCATAATGTATGGTTTTTTCACCTTCACTTGTATTAATGCTACAAACGGTATTATCATGAGTTTGGTATCAGACCAGTGTACGGCCTTGAGCTGGAACATTCAGGTATTGTGCAACTGTTACCATTGTGTAACTGTTCTGAGGTTATGAGAATCAGAAATATTAGATCTTCCCATGAGTTTGAAAGTAGTGCTGGGTAACTTCGACCTGGAACCTGACATGTGTGGTTGTAGATAAACATGTTTTTGGTTAGTAAAAATAACAGATCTTACGGGAAACTTGAGGTCTCTGTGGAACTGGGAGGGGAGCCACAGGATGCTATTAAGGATATTAATCAATGGACCAGGATGTTGCCTTATATGGACCAGGATATTGCCAAATATTGACCTGGAGTTCATGGAGACCATCACGTCGCAGAGATTGTGATGCTGTTGTGAAGTGTTTAAAAACAGTGTATTGCATTATTAAAAGAGACTCAGACCATCAAGCCAGACTGTCATTTTGTCTGAGAATATGCTACAAATAGTTTCTAATACAGGTAAACAGCTAGCCGGGCTCTGTACAAAGGCAAGAAACTCCAACAACAAGCACTGATAAGCTTGCAGTAAATCCAGAGATATTTATTTCATTATCCCCACTATGACTAAGTATTTTATGGCTAGGCAAAGTCACTTGAATCTTTTTACATACCTGTATTTGCTAGGATGGACATTTCCTTTTTCAGGCTTTCTGCTAATAAAAGCTGACTATATGCTCATAACTTCATCTCTACAGCACAGATATGAAAGGTGAATTTGATTTTGGTCAAGGCAGATGGCCGTCTACGTTGAGTCTGGTTCTGCTCAAGGTGTCTGCCTGTTAAAGGATGTTTTTCCTTGCTGCCGTAACTAGCTAAGCACTGCAGAGTGCTCTACTCATGGTGGATTAGGATGAGATAAGCCAGAGTTTTACCCTGTCTTAATGTTGGGTCTTTGTTAATAATTAACATAGAGTATGGTCGAGACCTGCAATGTTTGTATAAGCATCTTGAGATAACGTTTGTCGGGATTTGGCGATGTAAAAATAAAGATTGATTGATTGATTGATAAGAAAGCAAAAGTTCATTTCAAAAGTATAACACTGTTCCTTAAAGGTGACATATCATGCAAAATATGTGTCCCTGGCATGTCTACAAACCCCCGAGAATGAAAAAAATCCATTGTGCCCCTGTTCTGATTTCTCCACCTTTCTGTAAATGTGTGATAACGAGCCGTTTCAGACTTCCGTGTTTTTGTTACGTAACAACAATATCCGGTCTGTCACAGAGTCAGAGCTCGGAGCTTGTTCAGCCCATAGACTGTATAAACTAATACTGAATCCCCCCCTCCGTTTTTCATTACCTGCACAAATGTGTGCTAACAAGGAGCTTAGGAGGGAGGCATGCTAGTTGTAGGCTGTCTTAATAAACACAAAGGTCGGTTTTACTCCCCACGTCTGCAGATTTGAAGATCTAATGGATGATTTTTATTTATTAGGGATAAGTGCTAGCGCTAGTTAGCATAGCTACATAGCTACATGTCGTAGCTGTGTACCAAGACACATGTCTACATACAGACAAATAAAACAACAAGAAACACAGAATCTGTGACCAATCCTTCAGAAAAGGTCCCGCTGCCTTTCTGGCAGAGGTCAGGTTTACTCCCAACGTCTGCAGATTTGAAGATCTAGTGGATGATTTTTTATTTGTCATGGATAAGTGCTAGCGCTAATTAGCATAGCCACATAGCTACATGTTCGTAGTTGTAGCTGTAGCTGTGTACAAAGACACACGTCGACATACTGACAAATAAAACAACAAGAAACACTAAATCTGTGACCAATCCTTCAGAAAGGTCCTGCTGCCTTTCTGGTAGAGGTCGGTTTTACTCCCCAGGCCTGCAGATTTGAAGATCTAGTGGATGATTTTTACTTATCATGGATAAGTGCTAGCGCTAGTTAGCATAGCTACATAGCTACATGTCGTAGCTGTGTACCAAGACACACGTCTACATACTGACAATAAAACAACAAGAAACACAGAATCTGTGACCAATCCTTCAGAAAAGGTCCCGCTGCCTTTCTGGCAGAGGTCAGGTTTACTCCCCACGTCTGCAGATTTGAAGATCTAGTGGATGATTTTTACTTATCATGGATAAGTGCTAGCGCTAGTTAGCATAGCCACATAGCTACCTGTTCGTAGCTGTGTACCAAGACACACGTCGACATACTGATAAATAAAACAACAAGAAACACTAAATCTGTGACCAATCCTTCAGAAAGGTCCTGCTACAAGCGCCTCTCCGTCAGGATCAGATTCTGGATCAGATTCAGAGGGTTGAAGAAAGTGATCTCTGAAGCAGCCGTGTATATTCAGCCAACATGTAAACATTAGATCAAAGTGCTGGACAGCCGAGGCACATCCACTTCCTGAGGGGGCGTGGTCAGAGAGAAAACAGAGTGTTCTGAGGAGGACTGAAGAAGAGGGCTTTTCAGGCATGCCAAAATCTGATTTCAAAGTGTTTTTTTTGAGCACAAACTTTAAAGACATGTTTTGGGGACCTCTTAGACCAATATATATTGATGAAAAAAGCGTGATATGTCACCTTTAAGCAATATTCAAAACCTTATTGAAAAATCCATACATTTTCTTGTCAGTCTGATGTAGTTATGATGTACATGAGAAGAAAGACAGTCATTCACAAGCAAATTCTTAAGCTTGTGTCCTTACAAGTTCAGTGTTTTTCAGACATGCTGATGTAAAGAAGGCAGACCGCAGCTCTTTCACTGTGAATTCCCAACTCATTTCTCTGAAGCGCAGCTTTGCATCCATAACACCTAATTCTTCTGACAAGAATGGGAAGGTTATTCATGTGAAAAGTACAAAGAGATGCAGAGCTGTCGAGAGCATCGCATTATCCAACATCATCTACAGTGCCCTCAATCTCTGCAATGTAGAGTATATGTGGGATTGAGTAACGGGTGATACGAAAGACACTGCACCTGTCTGAGTACATCAGGAATCACCATCGCCTTTACTCACATTGTGTTCTCACATAGAGAATGGGCGCTAACAGGGCTCTTACTGAACGTAGACAGACACCTGCATTCATTTCAATGTGCAAAAGCAAACCATTCATGCATGCTGATCATAAACCACATTCATGGACAATGATGTCACTCCAATTGCTTCACTATTTCTCCAAACACTAGTATTCAGTTTAATAAATGTACTCTGAAGAGTATAGATTCATTAAAGGCCCAAACTGTTCATTGTCGCATTTTAGAATCACTCTGGATGATTCTGGATGTCTTGTTCATTTATATGCTGATACAATTGTGAATTGTACTGCTGATTCTGCACAATTAGCGATTAAGAGCTTGCAACTCTCATTCAATGCTCTACAAGCTGCACTGCAAAAAAAAAAAAACACTGTTTTCCAGAGCCAGAGACATTGATCATAATAATTAGCATCTAACTTCTGCAAATGGGTCTAATATGGAGAAAGTACAGAATAAAAATATCTTGGCATCTGGCTTGATGAGAAACTGACAGTTAAACCTCATATTGTTAATCTTGTGTGCAAACTGCGACATAAAATTAGCTTCTTGTACAGAAACAGAATCAACTTTCCAATGATCAATAGGAAGCACATTTTAGAAGCAGCTTTCTTATCGGTTCTTGATGATGGTGATGTTGTTTATAGACATGCTGCTGTTTCTATCATGTGTGATAGCTATGATGCTCACCATTGTCAATTGTACGATAAAGTTGGTTGGTCCTTTCTTGCAGAGAGACATGATAAACATTGTTCTTTGTTCATTTACAATGCCCTTGTTGATTAACTACCATCTTATATAACAATGATTCCAGTAACTGAACTCTGTTCCCTATCCAACTCGTTTAAATGACTGTCTTACACTAAAGGTCCCAGAGTCTACTCTAAATTTGGAAAATCTGCCTTTTCCTTTAGTGCTCCTGCTTCTTGGAACAACATTCAACATTCTTTAAACATCAATAGCTTACATGTACTATTAAAAGCCATGATCACAAACGACAGTGTATCATTCTGTAACTGTTTTAAGTTGCTTTATCGTGTGTTTTATGGCATTTTCTAAATTCCTATCACTGCTTTTGCATTTGTGCAAATTCCTCTGTTTTTACCTTGCATTTTGTATTTGTTGTGTAACTGTGTTTGACTTGTGTGTCACTCGATGTCACTGTAAATGAGGGCAACCTCAGTGAATTTTCAAGATTAAATAAAGGTTATATATTCCCCTTTCTGCAAGTAGGTTAAATATACTTTGTTTTTCCTTTTCCTTTTCCTCCAGATTAGTTGTATGCTTCTATTTTCCAAATCTTCAACCTTCTTTAAAATCAGCATCAATGGGACAGTAGGTTGTCAGTGGAACCATTTTTTTGTTGTGATTTCTCTAGTTTCACTCTATCTTTGCTCTTTTTGGACTTTTAAATAATAAGCAATCATATTCACCTTATCACATCTGTCCAATGCACCTGAATGTACGTTCTTATCCCTGAAAAATTAGTTGCGCAAACACGCTTTACTCTGTGTGTTCTGTTGATCTCCAGGCATCTGTTAGTTTGTGTTCATCAGACCTAACTTAATACTAAAAAATCTTAGACCCAGGACTCAAAGTACAGTTCTCAATCCTTGTGGATGGCATTCCATGTTATTAAGATCTGATGGAGATAATTTAGTTGGCAGTCCCATCTGCAGTTTCCATGCTCAACCTCAATTACCCTCACATGACTGAGGGAAATTAGAGATTTGTAGAAGATTAGAGGTGCACAGATTTATCATTTTTACAAAAACTGATGTCGAACCCCGCCATCCTCAAAAACAGCAGCTGAAACCAGGAGCGGGGTATTAGGGAATACCTTTCAACGTTTGGGAAATATGGTGTTATCAAGCGGCTTATCTGCTTGACATTGTAGTGTATTGAATTATGTAGGATGAACACATTTAGCAGCTTCGAACAATGTTTGGCAGGTTAAGTGATGCCAAACTCACGCTTACATTGGCAAAATGTGAATTTGGTTAAGCCACTGTGACTTATTTGCTCAAGGTTGTGGAGCAGGGGTAAGTGAAACCGGTCCATTCCAAAGTTGAAACTGTTCCCTTGAATCTTGAAGCTACATCGTTTTTGGGGGGATGGCGAAATGTTCACTTTTGGTGGTTCCGCTGACCGATTTTCTAAGTACCAAAACATGCTTTGCAGTGGTCCGAAAGTTGTGAATGAGCATTTGACTGTATTAAGTGATATTGACTCATGCCCAAGTTCTGGCGGCGCTTGCACTTGATCATCCATTAAAAGTTGCTGTTGATGCAAGCAATGCAGGGGCCTGTGCTGTCCTCATTCAAGATGGGGTGGAGCACACAATTTACAATTTCTCTAAGAAATGTTATCGTTGCCAACGGGCCTACTCCACAATCGAAAAAGAAGCTCTTGCGCTTCTATTACCCCTTAAACCTTTGAAGTTTATGTCAGCACGACTGTTGCTCCAGTCGTTGTTTATACTGACGATTATCTGCTTGTGTTCATTAACCAAACATGGGACACCAAAAAGAGACTAATGCGTTGGGCCCTTTGTCTTCAGTCCTGACACACTGTTGTGTCAGGACACTCTCTTTCTGTCTCTCTGGTCCCTCCTCCCTCTGCCGGCTGAGTGCTATTAGTGCTCAGTTAGGTTGAGCTTATACAGAAAGAGTGCTTGGTTTGCTTTCCCTTCTGATCCTCTATTTCCCAAGCAGGTTTTGTTTTCCTCAACATGTTTTAGATTGTTGGGTTTTGTTATTTCAGTTTGTTTATTAGTTTGGAATGGAGATGTCCAGTAGCCTAGTTAGCGTTTTCTTTTCCCCTTTGTTTTTTGTTCCTAGTTAGTTCGGGGTGGGTGCTGGGAGTGAAAGGCTTTCCATCTTTTGTTAATTTCGTCCATGGTCTGAAGTCCTTTTCTTTACTTGTTTTTGTTTTTTCTTTATATTTGTGGGTCGTACCTTTTTAAATGTTGTGGTCTCCACTTCTTGAGCCTTAGATTTTGATGCTAAGGAGACAGTAACAATTGTTATTTGTATCTGTTAAACCAACAAAATGATCTGTCAATATAATGGATTTACAGCGAAGACAAGCCATGGGTACGTTCTTTCCCGGAAGTGCCAAAAAAGGTACTTTCTCTGGTGTAATAGTTTTTGACGATGTCCTTTCAAAGCCTCAAGCTGAGCCCACCCAACTTTCATTTTGGTACAATAATTAGTACTGGGTACCAAACATGTCTGTTTTCAGTGCATTATAGGTTCTTTCTGAAATGAGGTATTTGGATCCTGGTTCATCATCTCAGAACATGATGCGTGTTTGTGATCCAGCATCATTGTGTTTCAGTTCTCAGAAATTAGCCATGGAGGAAAGGCAAAGCTATTTTTATCTATATAGCACAAATCGGCAACAAGGCACTTCAGAGTGCTTAACATAAGACATTAAAAGAATCTTGACAAAAGTCAGAAAAACACATAGAAAAAGACATTTAAAAATCATAAAAAGAAGACATTTAAAAGTCATTAGAACAAGCATCTCGGAGCGCTGGTGGCCTAGCGGTCTAAGCACCCCACATACAGAGGCTACAGTCCTCGTCGCAGGGGTTGCAGGTTCGATTCCCGGCTGGTTGACCATTTCCTGCATGTCTTCCCCCGCTCTCTACTCCCCATTTCCTATCAATCTTCAGCTGTTCTATCCAATAAAGGCAAAAAAGCCCAAAAATATAACTTAAAAAAAAAAAACAAGCATCTCAAGTCAAAGAAAAAATAAAAACAGGAAGTTAAAGTTTAATAAGGCAGGGAGGGTGGTTGTTCTGGATTCCAGAGTTAACTGGTCTTCAACCTGAATTTAATAGAACTGAGAGTTTCAGCAGACCTGACATTTTCTGGGGAGTTTTGGCCAAATATTTGGAGCATATAACTGAATGCTGTCTCTCCATTTTGGCTCTGACTCCAGGGACTGAAAGCAGACCCGTACCAGATGACCTGAGTAGTCTAGATGGTTCGTACCATATGAGAAGATCCTTAACAGGGAGCCAGTGTTAAGCCCTCAGAAGTTGTCTGATGTGATTTACTTTCTTATTCCTGCAGCAGGGTTGTGAATCGGCTGCAGTTGTCTGATTGGCTTAATAGGGAGACCTGCAAAGGCACTATTAAAGCAATCAAGTTGACTGAAGATAAATGCATGGACGAGTTTTTCGTCTCTCTTCCTTTGCTCCAAAAACAACTACTTAAGTTTTGTTTTTGTTTAACTGGAGAAAATGATGACACAACCACTCATTCATTTTGGTCTCCTGGTGACATTGTAATGTATAACAGTGTGTCGTCTGCATAGCAGTGGTAACTTATCTTGCTATTTTCTACAATCTGAGCCAATGGAGGCATGTATGGTAAACAGAAGAGGACCCATGATGGAGCCTTGGGGAATTCCACGTGACAATTTTGTCTGCTCAGATATAAAGTTACCCATAGACACAAAATTATCTTTGTTTTGCAAATAATGGACTAGTATACTATGGTCAACTGTGTCGAATGCAACGCTGAGTTCCTGTAGTACTAAGACTTAAACTCTACCACAGTCTGCATCTGTACTGTCTGGATGTGCGTACATGCTGGTCCCTATCTGTCACTTTTCTCTGACAGTCCCATACAAGGGAACATTGTAAATATGAATTCATAACAGAGATCTTGATTACACTGGGACACCTGACATAATAATATCAGTGGGTAAGTATTTAAAAGGAGCTGTTCAGTCCAGGTGGTCTGGAATAAGGAAGAATATTTTCAGTTGCATTCACTGACCTGATGAATCCCCCAAAGACTGAATGCACAAAAATGGTAAAAACGAGGACCAGGTTAAAGTAACAAGAAAAAAGGAAAAAAGACAGAGATTTTATTAGGCGAAAATCTAAATAATCTGTTGTTTCAATCCTGCTCTATTTTAGGTAGAAGGGTTATAGATCAGAGCTGTGATTGTGTTCTGTGTAGAATTATATTTCTGTATGGATTTCAGAAGTACAGATAGTAAGAGCAGATAGATACGCTTTTATGTCAACATTTTTTTTTCTCTAAATCTGGATTTTATTTTCTCCTTCTGCTGTGTTCTCGTTTCTCAATATCTCCAACAATAACACACATTTGACTCTGCATCAACAACATCCTAACACATTTTCCCTATTTCCCTTTCCCTTGCAGAAAAATACAGATCAGAGGCGAAGGGGTAGCCAAGGGTAGAGGTGAGAAAGCCTTCACTAGGGCACATATGCTCCTAGTGTCGCAACATCCAATGCGCTTTTCTCCCACCATGGAGCCCACCCTGCCATCTGTCTCATTAACCTGGGTTCAAGGCAGTCTGGGCTAGATCAGGCTTGTGAGTTTGTGTGTGCGTGTGTGTGTGTGTGAAAATAGCAGCAAAGTAAATAAAAGGGCAGATAAAAAGAAGAGTAAATGGCAAAAGCTTGAGAGAGATGGACAGACCAAGAGGGAGGCTCTGATCCATGTCTGTGTGATTGTGCGTGAATGTGAGAGTTCTCTTTTGGGGCAGGTGTGAGGTCATGGTTCCCCCTGGGCGAGGCATGGCACAGTTTAATGTCAGTTTACTGACATTATGACTGAGGAAACGAGATGTGAGGATGCTGACAGGTTCGTTCTCTGAGCAGAGTTCTCTGAGGTCAAATAAAGGACCAATACAAAAAACACAAATAAACAGTGTGGATGTTAACTCTAATGTAGTTGGTAGTACCCTGATTTTAGCCTTATCCTGTCCTTGTTTGAGATATGACGTTGAAATGGGTCTAAGAATGTTCCAAAGCGACTCTTTTCCTGGTTGTGTAAACGGAAATTAAAATTTTGGACAACCAACTAGTCTTAAAGGGGCTATGAGGACTGTCCGTCGGTCGTTGTTTGCAGTGACACCTTTGGACTGAATCGGTAGTGTTTTCCGGGATAAAGACTCAATTTCCCATGAGCACCCTCGCCCACTTTCGCAAAGACGTGCCTCTTACCAAGGCGTGCATTTGTTTTGGGAGCAAAAGATGGAGAACGGATCGTCTTTTTAACTCTACTTTTCTTCGTGCAAGACAACTTCCTGCAGGATTCAAAGCGACGAGGTAAAGTATTAATCTGTATTTACGTAGCGTTATTGTCTGAAAAGTGACAACAAGTAAACTTTGTAAACTCCGTAGTTTAGTTTATAAAGTGTGAGCAGACTATCTGTGTAGCTCCTCACAGCCCGGTGCCCTGAGACAAGTCTGAATAATGTAAATATGCATGTTTTAATTCTTTAGTCCTCTTAGAGCAGTAAATCATTCACACACCGGTATAAACATTATATCCCGTCCACAGCCATCTTACTCTGACCTTGTTCAGCCCTGGTTTAGCTGCTGTCTGTAACGATGCTTGACAGAAGAAGCTTTAGCTCATAGCATAGCATTGTAATACCTTATTCGTATGTATATGTTATTATCTATGTCGTAACCTTATCATCACAGTAATATATTCAAAGTATTTCGTTCATATGATTGTATAGTTAGTTACATAGCAGGGCCAAAGTAAATAACTAAAGTAAGTTTGAAATAATAAGCATTGTTTCTGTGAGTATCTTCATAGACCTCCTTTATGTACAGAGCTATTTGTATTATATGCAGATGTTCAATTTTACAGCCATTAGCATTATTTTTAAATACCATTTACTTTCATTTGAAAAACTTAATTAGCTAACATGTATCTGCATTTATTTCACACACCATCTCAAAGCAGGACCTCAGCACTGAAACAGAGGGGACAACACACTCCTCCTCCAGCTGGACTGAACCTGAGCTTTCAGCAGTGGACAGAGGAAGGGGAGAGGTGTCAGTGTCAGAGGAAGGGGGAGAGGTTCTGCTTCAGGCCTGTGCTGCATGGAACGACACTTTACTGCTGATGAAGACCCGGAGCCAGGCGTGGAACAAAGACAAGACAGATAAACAGCATGCAGGCGGCATGTGTTGTGGCAGCATGGATTTTATCTGAGGGCAACAGAGTGGGGATCCATAGCTGCACTGTATGAAGAATTAGAGACACATATCCAGACACTCAGGGCCACTGCACTGGGTTTATACTCTGCAGACTAATATCAATTGTATAAAAGCAAGAAAGGTTAAACAAGCAGGTCGTATCTACTTCTTACACCTCAATAAAACACACTAACTTGCTTCTATAATACCAAGTACTCTATAGTCATATTGACGATGTAAATTACTTTTGACATATTTAATATTTTACTTTGAGCCAAGTGAATGCAAATAAAGTTTGTTTTCTTTAAACAGTCTTGTGTTTTATTTTCAATATACAATATTTACAGTTCTTTACATATTTACATATCTGTTACACGGTGTATGATGATACAACTTTACACTTTTCATACAGGCAGGTTCTGTAAGAGTGAAAGAAGATATAGTGATGGTTAGCAGAGGAACAAAAGGAAGCTTAGAGTGACTCCATGTGTCACATTTTACTCTAAAAGTAAAACTGTGCTGTGTGTGATGAACAACAGAGATTCTTTTATGATCAGCCAAGCTGCTTTATCAATATTCAGACTATGCTGCAGATATCAGATATATAATATTTATTTTTGTTTGTCATGTAAGTGATGCTAGAAAAATATGCCTACATGTGTACAAACTTCTCTGCGTTGGATGCATGCTTGTGCTAGTTCTGTTGTAGGTGGTGGAGGAATCCCAGGAAGATGTCCAAGTCTTCTTTGATCATCAGGTCTTAGTGTTCTTGTTTTGGGAAGTCTCTTCCCAGATTTCAATCATCTTCCAAGTATTCCTTTCTGAAAATGAGGGATGTAAAGTTACATGGGAGACTACAGTTGTGCAGTCTTAAGGCTTCTTCACAGTAGATGCTCCATGTTTTGGTCGTCTTATTGTAGTAGCTTTTGTTCCCGTCACAATACAGAATTTATAATTCAACGTTAGTGAATTATTTTTTCCTCCCATGTTTTTAAAATTCCACACAGGTAAATAGCAAATATTTGAGTAATGTTGTGTGTTTATGGATGCATTTTGTACTGAAGGCAGAGACATGTCTAATAGGAAACTTTTAGTATTAATGCCACCACTCACATTGTTACCATCAGAGTCAGGGCTGCAGGCCTGTGGGTGTGGTGCCAGAGGAGTGTGCGCCTCATACACTGGTGAGCTGAATGAAAAGCATTTTGCAGCATACAAGAGGATGTGGTTCTGAAAGGATTCCAGGTCAGGTGTTGTGCTGTAAAGGGACAGACAGTTCATCAGTCATTGCCCTCATCTATTTTAGTAAGATTCATCAATTCATAATTTTGTCTTGAAATGCGTTTGTCTTACTGAAAGTTGGTAAACTTCTCCTTCAGTCAGCGTTTATCAGGGATGATGGATGCACAAGCCTGAT